>NC_066597.1:4762500-4805000 GCF_905475345.1 Vespula vulgaris | reverse complement strand
TTACCTTGTCGCAACGTGGTCATGGCCCCGACTGGATGTGGATAGTGGTCAGGATCGTCCCCCCTTCACTTTTACTTGTATCTATGACACCGAGTGCTCTTCGAGCACACGCGGATCATACTTCTGACAAGGTACAAAAATTGTACACGAAAAAATAAAAAGATAAAAAAAATAACAGGTTCGTGATCGTATATGAAAAAAAGAAAGGAAACGAGGAAAAGGGAGAGAAGGAAGAAACAAAACGACGATTTAAATAATCGTCAAAAAACAAAAACTCTTGTTTCAAGAAAATTCACTCGATAGGTTTCACCGTTGAAAATAAAAAGAAAAAAGAAAGAAAAAGGTAGAAAATAAAAGATAAAATAATTGATCGTCAAATCGTTACCTTTAGATAACGCTTATAAGTTTATACTCGAACCCACGTAATAACGATAATATCATAGTCTCTTAGAGCATAAGATCAAGCGTAAATAACAGGCGATTCGCTTTAATACAACTTTGCGATGCTCGTTGACTCACGCTCGTCGCATATTAAAGTGTCGCCCGGAGGTAAGTAAGTAAAGGCATTTAAGACTGATGCAAATCTTTCGAGAAAATCTATACCATTAATGATACATTTTTCCCTGTCAACAAATCTCTATCATGAAATTTCTAGATCATGAACAGGTGTGCTTGTGGAATTCTCAATTAAACTTGCTTTCTTGCGGCGAGAAGTTAATCGAGTTCGTTTAAACGTACATTCCTTTTTTCTTTCTTCTTTTTTCTTTCTCTCTCTCTCTCTCTCTTTTCTGTTCTTTTCTTTTATTATTATTATTATTATTATTATTATTATTATTATTATTATTAAAAAAAACTCATCGAAATCACGATAGTAATTTCAAATAAATTAGAGCCAAACAAGTTTATCCAAAAGATAATTACTCCATAAAAATGGATCGTCACAATGTTTATTGTAATAAGAAAAAAAATTTATCTTATTCTTTTTTTCAAGATAAAAATCAAAAGATCTTTAAGATCGTACCGAAACGTGTCCTCTCTTTCTCGCAGAAATCGAATCGCAAAGTGTGAGAAGATCAGCAGGTGCTCCGTAGGTGGGCACCTGCACGACACGCGAGTCAGCTTAAGCGAACTACCATGAACGAGAAAAGAAACGTTGAAAGTTCGATAAGAACTAACAGAGAAGAAAACAAGGTTTCGAGTAGTGATCCCTTTCTTTTTTTTCTTTTCAGTTTTTTCGTTTTTCTTTCTTTTTTTTTTTTCATTCTTTCCTCTCACCTTCTTTTTTCTTCGCTCGTCGTCGGGAGAACGTGTCGACTACCGAGACTGACATCCCGATGTCGATATTCGCGCACACAACACTTACACTTTTTCCGCTAGGAACGTTTCGCGGAAACTGCGTTTCAGGAGCGCGCAAAGTGCCGCCGCGAGATCGAGCGGCGGACCGATCTCTCGCGCATGCGCTCTTAACTATCTCTAATATCTCCCCACCATGTCCTCTTTTGGCGGGTCCACTTAAGTCCCTTTTCCATTTCTCTTCGAACACTCGGCGTTAATTTACGTTGCTTTCCCTTTGAGACAATCTTTCGTTCGTTTTCTTTTCTTTTCTATTGTCTTGTCCATCGATCTCTTTTTTTCCTTTTTCTTTTTACTCTATTGGCGATTTGTTTTGCGTCCTCTCTCTTTTCTTTTTTTTTTTCTTTTTTTGTTTGTTTTCTAAATCTAAAATCAAAACTGTTAGGACTGTTAGAACAATGTACACGTAGGGATTATATATAAATAAAATTGTGTATTGTAATATTGTTGGGAATATACAGTCAATCAACGATCTTTCTTTCCAATTTTTTATACGACTTGATTTACTGATACTTAGTTAATTACTTTTGCTTTTTGTCTTTCTTTCTTTTTCGTAGAGGAATTAGAAACGCTGATGAATATTCGATGGCTGAGTTGGTTGGGCGGTTGAATATACCATAGTGGGTGGTTGTTGATGGGTCATCGCATGACTCTGATGTTGATGAAACTCTGGAGCTCCATGGGGTCCATTTAGCCTCACACGTTTTGCGTTCTGTCCGTGATTGTGATCGCCGTTTCCTTGTTGCTGTTGATTTTGTTGCTGCTACGTTTGTAATATAATTGTTTAGTAGTTGAAAACTTTCATAGAGATATTACTTTAAAATATGATTACCGTTTGCTGTTGATTCTGCCTTGCTTTGTTTTCAGTCTTTTCCTCTGTGTCATCGTCTGTAAGGAATTCTCTCTTTGGATACGGAATAGGACATCCGGCGAATATACTACAATAATAAAGATCTTAGGTAAGATATATTTTTATTGTTATAATAGCAAAAGAAAGAAAAAAAAAAAGAGAGAGAGAAAAATTAATAATACTCCTGAGTTGGCAGTGGCTCTTCTTGAAAGTATGCATCCTGCATAGAATGCTCAGACGTGATTCGTTTGTTTGGATCCATCATTAGCAACTTTTGTAACTAGAAATTTAATGAAATTAATACGATAACGTTCTTATATATCAGTTAATTTAATTTTATTATTAGCTGATATTTATGTATCCATGATTTTTTGATATATAAATTTGAAATATGAATCGTATTCATACCAGGTTAAATGCCTTGCTATCGGGTTTAATTTTATGCCGATCCATATATTTTGTTAATGAACAATTCGCATAGCTAAAAATGGGATGAAAACTTCCTATTAACATCTGTTTACAACAAAAGTAAACGTTGATTGTATGTTTAAATTATTATAAATCTTTTTTATAATCGGATACATACTTAGATCTTTTAAAATCCTTCAGTAACGTTGGATGCTCTGGCATCTTTTTAATATCTTCCCAATCTTTCTCTAATGGAAACCCCATAACATTAAATATCCTATGAAATAATATACAAAACATCAATATTGTGATCCTATCAAAAAGATTATTTATCATAACGAGATATAGCTAACCTATCTAATTGGTCATGATGGTATGGATTACTTGTTTTAATATCTTCTTGCCTACAATGAAAGATAGGTTCACAAGTTAACAGCTCCGCAAATATACAACCAATAGCCCATATATCTGAAATATTATAAATTATTTGATACTGATCTATATTATCGGATTTAAAACTATTTTACAAGATATGCAAACATACCTATAGCTTTAGTATAATGTCTAGCACCTAACAGTAATTCTGGTGCTCTATACCAGAATGTTACTACAACAGGATCTAAATCTGCTAATGGTTTTAAAGGAGCATTAAATAATCTAGCAAAACCCATGTCTGCGATTTTGACACGTCCCCTTTCGTTTCCTTCTCCCATTACTAAAATATTCGCTGGTTTCTAAAAAATATATTACATGATTGATAATTAAAATACGCTTTACAGGAAAATCTTATTGATAAACAATATTTACCAAATCTCTATGAAGAACCCAGTTGGAATGTAAATAATGAATGCCGTCTAAAATTTGATATAATAAGGATTTAACCATACTTTTTGGTACCATTACTGGTTTTTTATTTGCTTTTGCTGCCCTATTAAATTTAATAATATGCTGCAAGTAAATCATTCTTAAAGTATATATTCAAATTTATTAATAATTAAAATTTTTGAAATTAGAAAAGACATACCCAAAGATCGTGTTCTGCGAAATCAAAGAGTAACCATACTTTGCGGTCATTATGTGACAAGAAAACGCGTATGAGTGTAATGACATTGACATGCTTTAATTCCCTGAGTAACTGTAAAAAAAAAAGAGGAAAATAATAGTTTTTTATTAATTTAACTGAAAAATATACAAATATTATATGAAAATAATAAAATATACTTACAGCAATTTCCCGACAAGCAGACATAGATAGACCTGTGCCTTCTATTTGTTTCAGGCCAAAATCTTTAGTGTCAGGCCGAGATTTTAATTCACTATCGGGTACACTATTTTTGACATAGTAATATTACATTATAAATAATTGATTCGAAATTGGTAAGTTTATTATGTAACTTGATATAAAATAATTGATCAATTTAAATCATCTCTGTACATTCTTAGAAGTGATATACGTACAGAAGATACAAAATTAATCTTTTTTTTCCAAATTGTACTTAAATATTTGATGTATCTCAAAATATTTTACACGATGAATTGCATATATTTCTACAGCTTATAAGATAGTTTTCATATTTACTTTTATAAACATATCGTAAAGCTAAATATATCGAAAATGTTCTTTTAAGAAACATCAATGTCAATGAAGAATTAACTTTGAATACAAAAAACTGTAAAATCATGAAATAGCCATTTTGAAAGAACAAGGTAAAGGAAAATTTGAAGTCGCTTGTACATAAATTGTTTACTAATGTTTACATCCGAGAGATTTATTAATATAAATAAATCATTTTATTTCATAAGAAAAGATGAAATGTATTAAAAATAATATGATGTTTTACGAAGAAAGATTAGGTTAGGTTAGAACACTAACCCCTCTTTTCTACGAGCTTTATAGACGTGCCCGTATGTACCTCTTCCAACCTTACATCCCTCAAATTCAAAAAGGTCTTCAACTTTAGTCCGATCCTTCTGTGCTTTCATTTTAAATTCGTAATCCATCATGATTAATGCTATCAGACTAATTATCAACTATAAGCTAACATCTTTAACTTGCGTCTGCACACATACAAGGCGTACAAAATCAGAAATATTTTGCGCAGACTAGAAAATACATATCTCAAATCTGATCCACTAAACGTTGCATTGTAACACGCTACTGTTCACTACTTTGCTGTCACTATACGAGCTTATAATTCGTGATGCCAACGCAGGAAAATTTTGGCGCTTGCGTAGAGGTTATATCACGTGTCTGGTAGTTCATTGCGCGGTAAATTTAAAAGTGAAATTTGAAAATTCCTTTACCTTTACAAATTTTTCTATGAATTTAACATAAGAAAGTTTATATTTGAAACAGTCAACATATGCATGATTAATTTCGTTGAAATACAATGATGAAACTTAATAATTAAAAGATTTGTATTCTTATATCAGAAATAGAGAGAGAAAGAGAGTGATCGATTGCTACGGATCATTGATATCAGAAATTTCCTCTGAATGATCAAATTATCAAAATCCTAATATAAGAAATTATTTCGAAGGTATTTCAAAGATTAAAAAAAATCATCGTTTTAATATCTTTTATTGTCCTTTTATAACATAGTGCACAATCGATAACATTTTTTTACACAATCCAGCCGCCAACAATAAGATCTGTTAAAAGGACATATAGACATAACTAGTAATACACAATTTATTATTAATTCGATAGTAAAGATCGTAGAGATAGATTGGAACGATATCAACTAGAACTGACAATAAAGATCGTAAACCGTTGATAAAACGGTTGTATGTATGTACATATGTACGTTTTAGCAATACTAATAGTAATTAGTCGATTGACATTAATAGAATTTGTTATTAGTGAAAATATTCTCGAGTGAAAGTTTTAGGCGAATCTAAGATCCCCAAAGATATCATTTTCTGAATGAAATTGAATATGTCTATATCTTTGATATATCGTTATATGTAAATATATTAACATTAGATACCTTTTATGGTATAATATATACTACGCCTTGTAGTTCTCTTTTCTTTTTATTTTCCCTCTTTCTTTGCTCTTTTCTTCTTTTTTTTTTTTTTTTTTTTTTAATACGGATCACAGATATGTCGTTGTTCTTAGAAGAAAATAATAAATGGCGGTGGATCAAATGAGCAACATGGCAAAGTTTATCCATGAATCGAACACGTGTAGGCAGACAAATTGACACCTTATGCGACTTTATATTTCTTCTTTAATCTAAAATCGTCGCATAAAATGTTATCATTACTTATACGAATTAACAACTTTATTAGCAAAACGAGAAGATAACTTTGACTTTAACAAGTATTCATTCGATCATCAAAATGTCAGATGACGATCGATAATAAGTTAAGAATATTTACAAAAGATCGTTGATAATTCTCGATCCGTCTCGATGATCTTCAGTATCTCAAAAATCAATCGATACCGAGTTCGATCTTGACAAAAAAAAAAAGAAAAATAAAAATAAAAGTATAAAAATAAAATAAAGATAATAATAATAATAATAATAATAATAATAATAATAATAATAATAATAATAATAAACAAATAACAAAATTTGTCGCCGATAATCGTCGACGATAGGCGTCTTTCAACGGACGCTTCTCGTTTCTTGGAGTTGATTTAATTGTACAACATTAACGCGACTTACTTTCGTAAGGTTTAATAACTCGAATGAAATAAAGAAAAAAAAGTTGTATTATGCAACAACCACTTCAATGGAGGGTATATTCTTCTACAACGATACAACATTGCTTAACTACATTATAACAAACACGATGTCAATTCGCGATGATCATGCGATTCGTACTTACATATACATTCCTTTCTCTTCGAAGAAGTCGAACAGTTAATCTAAATTTCTATAAACTAATCCGCCCGCGAAATGTCCAGAAGGTTTTCTTGTTTTGTTTTTTTTTTTGTTTTTTCTTTTCTTTTTTTTTTTTTTCTTTTTTGAGGAAGAACATTCGGTCGCCGAGATCAATCGTGATTCGTTTTATCTTGCAAAGTATTAGACGAATATATTGTATTTACGTGGGTATCTATCTGTGATATCACGTTATCGATATCGTACAACCAAAATGTTCAACCAAAGGAATCCGTCAGAAGGAAATTAAGGAACACTACGATTATATAAGCGATTTAACATACTAACTACGACGCTTATCGTAAGAGGTATGCGTCAAAATGTTGTCCTTTTTTTTTTTCTTATTTATTTTTTTCTCTTTTTTTTTCCCCTTTTTTTCTTTGCTTTTTCTTTTGCCTTTTGTTTTCCTTTCTTTTCTTTACTTTTTTTTTTGTTTTTTTTTTAGTTTTTTTTTTTTAATCGACTTGCATTTTTTCCGAGGAAAGCATTAAATAGGAAGATATAAGATTCGATCAAAATTTGTCAGATTTTCGATTTATCCTTATCGATTACCTACTTCGTATTCGTGTTAGTACTCGTTTCGGTTTAAAGATTTTTTTTTCTTTTTCTTTTTCTTTTTTTTTTTTTTTTTTTTTAAATAGTTGGTCTCGCTGACGATAACAACGGGAATTAGATATGACGTGATACAAAGATCGAACTTTTTTTTTTGAAATTTCTTCTTTCGCATTCTTTTTTTCTTTCTATTCCTTTCGAAACGTTTCTCGTGCTCATTCTCGTGAAGGCTGATTTTCTTTTTGAAGCCAGAAAGAAAAATAGAAGAGACAAATCCGTCTTCAATGACCTGTATACCGATCGACGTTCAAATATATTTTTCGAAGTTGATATAAATAATTGTTAAAGTTATTATGGCGTTATATTTCTAACTCCCTGAAATTTTATTGCAGAAATTTTACAACTAAAATGTCGTCACTTTCTTCTGAGATTTCTTCATCTTTTTT
Organism: Vespula vulgaris; assembly: GCF_905475345.1. Lineage (NCBI taxonomy): Eukaryota > Metazoa > Arthropoda > Insecta > Hymenoptera > Vespidae > Vespula > Vespula vulgaris. Next base: position 4,797,501 of record NC_066597.1, on the reverse strand, counting down.
TTCAATTATTCGATTAACTTTTATAACTAATTTAATTATTAAATTTTAGTATGCTCGAAAGAGAAGAATTTGCGTTATATCAAACGTCGATCGATTCACAATGATTTTTATTTCTTAATTTCTAATAATACGATATATATATATATATATATATATATATATATATATCAGTTTATCTTCGGGACAATTTTATTCAAGTCATCTCATTTCATGTTTTCATACTTCTTTCGTTAAATTATAGAAAAAACGAAAACATTTATAATCGTCTCGTTAAGTAGTGGAATATAAATGAGTATATAAAAATTTGAATTGAGTATATAAAAAACAAGAAATTTAATTAAAATCTCCTTGTTTTGGAACGTGTATAGTAAGAATGCTGAAGAATAAAAATCATGAAGAATTATTAATAGAATAAAAAGAAATAAAGAGAATAAATAAATAAAAATAAAATCCTTTACAAAAATATTACAATATTTCAATGTTTAACATATATGCTCTTTCATAATATATCATTATAATTGATCATTTTTCATTGAACGAATTTGACTTTCCTTTTAATAAACGAAAATATTTTACAAAACTTATAAAGTTTATTAAAAATAAAAACATTGGATATGTTGAATAGTTCGAAACTGGTCGTATAAGAAACGTACATACACAGTTTTCTTTCCTTTTTTGTAAGAGCCGTAGGTTTTAGATTCCTACGTTTTATTTTGTACTCGGTTTTTACCGCCGGGAAAAAACGGTATGACTTTGGTAAAAAATATGGCTGTTCTTTGTGTTTTTCTTTTTTTGTTTTTCCAAGCACCCCTTCCCTCATCCTTCACTCTTTACATTACCCTTTATTTCTTTCATCCTTTTCGTAGGAAATTAAAGAAGGAAAGCGTTATCTTTTAAAATGTATGTGTTTACATATGTATTTATGTATGTGTATATGTATGTATATATTATATACTCGTTGTCACATGTACGCGACATATAGAATAATTTTGTTACCCTTTTCCACAAATTTGTTGTCCTGTTAACAAGATTAATATAACTTATGAATGGGATATATATATATATATATATATATATATATATATATATATATATATAAAACATCCTTTAAAGGTATTAAAACCTTCGAGAAAAATTCCTCGAGTTAGCCATTCCATTTCGATCCTACAAACAACGAATGTCACCTTATTTAAATATAACTTATATATAACAAAGTTTAAGCGACTATCCCATCGAGGTTTGTACAATACTTATAGCAATAATCGAGGCAATACAGCAGTGAAATCTTCTGTTTGAGAAAAAAGTAAAAGTATGAGAACGATGAGAAAATTGAAAATAAAATGAAAATGATAATAATAATAATAATAATAATAATAAAGAAATACAAAAAAGAAAAAAAGAAAAAAATAACAAACCTCGTTAGGTACATCTTTTGACTATAAGAAAATCAATAAATTATCTATCGATCGATCGCTACGAGCGTGTACTCTTTCTTTTCTCTTCTTTTTTTTTTTTTATATAGAACGCGTATAAAACAAAATAAAAATAGACTTACTCTTGTTCTTTTCTCTCTCTCTCTCTCTCTCTCTCTCTCTCTCTCTCTCTCTCTCTCTCTCTCTCTTTTTCATTTTATTAATATGTAAAATTTTAACCATAGACTAACTGTAGTCATGAAAATAAATGAATAAAGAAAAAGGAAAAAAGGAATCACGTTTTTATGGAATACTGTGTTTATCTCCCTAAAACTGTGCGTTTCCCTGGACTGTACTCTTATCATCTTATGCACGTTTGGCTCCTTTGCAAACTGATAATTACACACGTATGTATATATTCTCTCCTCGATGAGTTTTCGCTTTTTTCTTTCCCTCTTTTTCTCTCTTTCTTTCTCTCCCTCTCTCTCTCCCTCTCTCTTTCTCTCTTTCTCACATCCCTTGCATAGCTCTGTTTGATCTACAAAACATCTCTTTAATCATAAGTCTCAGACTCCTGTTGTACTAATTTATATCGACGAGGACTTTTCACGCACATAGAACCATGGCCCTCTAAAGAAAGTCTTCCTTTGCGTTGAAGATATCTCGTGATGTATCGAGCGACCAATATTTGAGGTCGTATCTGCCATTCGTTCAAAACTTCCTTAGGTGCCAATACCTAAAGAAAAAAAAAAGAAAAAATCAATAAGATATCTTCTATAGATATATATCTACAATTTTAACGACGAATCAATAAAACTAAAGCTTATATATCTCAACAAAAAGTTTTGATATTAATTAACATAATTATTGGTAAATAATAAGAAAAAATAATTAAAGAAATAATTAATTCGTATAAAAATAAATAAAATTCTTTTTTTTTTTCCAAATAAAATCATATCAAATCAAGATCATAGTGATCGTATAGATCACCTGATCTCCTTTTAGTCGATCCAACAAAGTCACGCTAACTACAGCTGATTGAATGCCAGCGTGATGAGCAAGTGCTCCAAACGAGAGACTTTCCATCTCTATATTAATAACACCAGCTTTGTGTATCTTCGTTAAATAATCCATCTTTTCGTTCTCCGTGAACTCGCAAAAAGCTCCGTCTAATCTAGCCTGACCTTCGTAGAAATCGTAAGTACACATGGTCTTGCCGACCACTGTGTCATAAGGATCGTCACGATGCGCCAAAGCTTTTAATTCTCGAATTAATTGTCGATCAAACTTTGCTGGTCTCTTCACTATCTTTCCTAAGACAGGCTAAAACATAAAAAAAAATATACATTTTACTTCATTTTATTATTATCATTATATATTATTATTATTATTAGTGGTACTATTATATATTTATTATATATATATAATTATATATAATTTATATACATAAATGTTTATATATATATATTTATATTTATATGTATATATATATATAGAAATATTATATTATCATAATATTATATTATCATAATATTTTCTATTCATTTTATATAATATTTTTATTATTATTATTATTGTTGTTGTTATATAATATCGTTATATTATAATATATATTCATTCATTATATAAATATTATTATTATCTACATAGAATATACTTACCAGTTCTAAATAAGAATTCAACATCCCATCTACAGCTTCGTCAGAAATAACAACAGTGCCACCTTCAAGTCCAATACCACCACAAGTACCGATCCTGAAGAAGATTGGATCCTTGACCTTTGCATGATACATCAGCTTGATAATTTCGTGAAGAAGAGTTCCCACGGAAGGAATACCCATTCCATGCTGTTAAATAAAAAAGCAATAACTTAAAGTAATCACGTTTGAGAAATGATTTAAAGATGGGGTTCAATACCATTTCTTCCTTTTACAATTCACAATATTACAGAAGAAAAAGAAAAAGAAAAAGAAAAAGAAAAAGAAAAAGAAAAAGAAGAAGAAGAAAAGAGAAGCATTGATCCACAACTATGAATCTTATGCAAAGTGTAAGAAGGTAACACTTGGATAGGTAAATGTCGAAGAATTCAATTTACAAGTTGAATAGGCACAATGATCGAGAATACTATCGTAAACTATTTCGAACAAAACGAAAGATACTTTCGATATACATACTTTGCACAATCGTCGTTGCAGTCTACTAGTATTCATTTCGATGGTACTTTTATATCCTTCTTTATTTCTTTTCTTTTCTTTTCTTTTCTTTTCTTTTCTTTAACTTGGATCTTACTTTGTGAGAAACGAATAAAATTCTATTTCTTTGTCGATAAAAAGAACGACGAGAAAGAAGAGGAGAAAGAAAAAAAGAAGAAAAATATAAAAATATTCGACGATGATCTTTTTTTCTCTCACTCAAGGAACATTCAGTATATACTTACGCTGATTGAAAGCACCGGTCCGACTTTGTACATGCAATAACGATAGGAATACTGGCTGATGTCGAGAAGGGTTGTTCCAGCCGGGATCTTGTGACCTATTTCCTTCATAATGTAATTCGCAAACTGCTCCATACGTTTCGGTGTGCCACCCATGCAAACGAACTGCGAACAAAACGATAGAGAATAGAATGGATGAAGTTTCGTTTGGTTTCATATAGCGTGCCTTATCGTCCCTCTTGTCATAGAAAATCGTACCGAGAGTAGATAAATAAAAGAGAGATAGAGAGACAAACAGAGAAAGAGAAAGAGAGAGGAGAATAGAGATAGATAATTGAAAGATAAAGAGAAAGAGAGAAAGAAAAATAGAAGAACAAATGAGAGAAAACTATTCGTTCGAAAATGAAAGGAGAATAAATGAATTCCACTATATGGAAGGACATTTCATATTCATTCTGACATTTGCAATTATCCAGTAGATTTGTAATTTCGTTTTTGATAGAATGGTCGATTCAATAATTAGAATAATTTTATTACGTTCGTATAACTCGGCCATCGATCGTCTCTCTTCGAAAAGAGTCACTTTTCAATATTGATCTCTTCGAGAGGTATTTTATTCGATGAACGGCGATTATTCGTTATCTTGAAAATTATATTCCTCGATAAAATCGAAGTATGCTCTTTGAATTTTCGCATGAGTCACTGATAAAGAAAAATGAAAAAAAAGGAGGAAGATGGAAAAGATAGAAGCAAAAAAAAAAAGAAAGAAAAAGAAATAACGAACGAGAAGAGTTTCACCATGTGAGAGATAACCACGTTGGTATTATTTGTTGTACGCGAATGTGATGTTAATAAAAGGAGATTAAAATTCATTTATTAAGTTACAATGGAAATTGCATTTACTATCTAATGCAATCATTCTAACGACGTTCCTTTAATAGCTTTTAGCTGAGAATGAGTAAAGAAAAATGGAGCATGAAGAAAGTTGTCGCACGTATAAATAGTTCGACGTATGTATGTACATATATTCTTTTAATTCAAATATTATATATATATATAAATGAAATTTTATAAATAAATTTTACAATGTAGCTTTAAACTTTAAACGTGAAATATCGAAACTTTCGTTAGAAGAAGTTCTCTCTTTCTCTCTATTATTTTCTCTTTTCCGTATCACTTCTCTTTTAATTAAAACTAAAAACTTTAAAATCCATAAATCGCAATTTGCAAAATTCAAATGGACACTTTGGAAATCGTATAGTTTCTTTTTCCTTTCCCATGTTTTTTTATTTTATTATTCTTTTTTTTTTATGTTACATTATTTCATCGAGCACGAGTTCATTGCACATTGAATTATCTTAAAATATCGCAATTCGAGATAAATCCGTTAAACATGTAAATAAACATTATCAATCCCGTTATAAAGATTAAAGTCCGTATTAAACAATCAAATATTGAATTCTATCTATTAGCCAATAAATTTGTTATCCGTTTTCTAGGTAGCTCTGGATAAAATTACATAGAGAAAAAATATATAAATACACACACACACACACATATATATATATATATGTATTTCTTGTGACCCAGTAAATAATATCTTCGAGTTTAATAAAGCAAGTGTTTCTTTTTCTTTCTTTCTTTTTTTTTTGTTCCTTTTAAATACGTTCGACGAAACGATTTATTGACTCTCTTTATCGACGGAATTTCATTTGCTGCTACGTCAATCCGAGAATAACAAGTAAGAAAGCAAAAACTAATAGAAAATGAAAAGAAAGCAAAAAAGAAAAGAGATAAACAGAGAAAAGAGATAAGAGATATTTTCAAAAGTAGATTACTTTATCGATCAATGAGCGATTAGATCGGATAGTGTTATGATCGATTAGACCGATTAGACTCACTTATTTCTTTTATCAATGAATTTATGTTTATCAACATTAGTTACGTCAGAATTATCGTTACGTGATAATGACTTAAATAAATAACGATAATCAAGATACTTGTTAATATCATTGAAAAATGTAGACAATGATATGAGATTACGTGATCTCTATTAATTAAATTCATACATATAATCGATTAAATAGAGAAAATTTACTAAAATTATATTATAAAATTTATCGTATTTTCTTTTTCCTTGTTAGAAAAAAAAAAATAAACAAACCATTGATCATATACACGTACACGTACATTTACACGCACGCATACAAATGATCCAAATTGTATAATACATATGAACAAAGAAACCATATAAAATTAATGCGCGAAAACGAACGTAACGTTCTATATGTGTGTGCATGTATGTGTTATACGTATAATGTCATATTGAAATTTATGTTACCTTAACATCGCCAAACATTTCCACAAGATCATGAGAACCACTGCCAAGTGCTAGATGATACAATATGTCTTGATCCATTAATTCGATATTTGGATTTCTCAGCCTTACGGAACCATCTCTGTATCTGAAAATTTATCCAATTTTATCATTACTTTACAATCATTTATTATACTTCTTTTCATCGTTTTTCAATCCGTACATAAAAGAAAAAGATTTAACATTTGATCATATTTTCTTTCATATGGATAACACGAAGACGTAAAGATCCATAGAAAACACCGTATCGTTTTCTAATAGGCTTCCCCTTTCCAACAACGTATTAGTTAAAAATCGAGTAAAAGATACGACATCGACAATCCCTAAATTTAATTTGTAAATACACGTGTGTGTGCGTGCGTGCGTGTGTGTGTATGAATGTGTGTTACGATTTCACTACTATTTTCATTACAAAAGTATGCGTTCATGAGTCAATACCGCTAAGTTGTGCCAACAATGTCTAACTGTTTATAATAACTTTCGATGTAAATAAACATGACGAAATAATATTATAAGAAGTATCAATGTATTAGCTTGACTAATTTGTAATATCGAAATTTTCAATATAAAGATATTAATATTATCTTTTTTTATTCCGATATTATTTATTAACCAATCCAACAATAAATACGTATACACACACACACACACATACACACAGACATCAATATTTTTTTTATTTATCTTATTTGTTTTCTTTTTCATAACAATTAGAGTAATGAAATATAAAAAATAAAATAATGAAAGTAAAAATAAACATGGAGAAAGTATGTTTTCTTTTGTGTTTTGTTATTAATTAATAAAATTAATTGAAATAATCAATAGCTTTCCGATCGTGGGAGTAATCTGATATCCAGTGACATATCGCCTTTGATCTTTTTAACTTGATCTTAATCTTCGGTTTAAACGAAAGCTTATGACAAAGCATAAATATATTGATCGACATCGTTGAATGAAATTTATAGAAATCATAGAAATTGAAGCTATTTCCAAAATCTCTAATCATGTTCAATTACTTTTGGTCATCCAACAGATATTTTCAATGAAATACTATAACGAACATTATCTTATCGTTCTTTCTTTTATTATATATATCTTCATTATCGAATTTTTCCGTTTTGATCAGATAACAAAGAATAGAATGTATAAAAATACAGGTGTATACAATCAACATAAGTGATATTGTAAACGTGATTAGATTGCTCCGTAAAATCTAGGTAAAGTTGCAAAAATAAAAAAAAATATGTATATTAACATTTAATATATGATATGATATGCATATGTAACAATTCAATGTTTCGTTATATTTTGTTTAAAAAGAAATTATGATTGTCTTCATATTTTGTTTTTTATTATATATATAGTATGTATTGTAATATGTGTTTAATATGTAATATAATATGTGTATATAACAATTTAGTGTTTCATTAAATTTTCTAATAAAAGAAAAAGAATTATCTTAGTTTTCCCAATTGTTTTCTTTCTTTTTTCTTTTTTTTTTTTTTAATATTATTTTCACATTAATATTTTTTTAACAACTAGTACAATATTATTTACTTATTTAGTTTCTAAAAAATTTCTTATTACTTATTATATTATTACTTATTTAATTTCTAAAAAATTTCTATCTAAAAATAAATCAGCAATTTAATATCAATAAATTAATTATATTAATTATTGCGATAATTAAATATTTAAAAACGAATTGCTATTGATTAATATGTTGGCAAAAAAGAGAGATTCTTTTTCCTTTATTATATATTTTTCCTTTCAAAGCAATTTTTTGTTCAATTTTAGACCTTGTTAAATTTCAATATCAATTTGAGGATAAGACTCGTACGATTAATTATTTTTATTCTTCCATCAAACGGAATATCGATCACAGAATACAGTTAAAGTCCTCTCTTCACTCTGTCGAGGTCGCAAATTGAAAAGTTTTGAGACTTCTTTAATTATTTGAGAACGAGTTCTGTCTGTTCCAGCGCGACATTGAAAAACGATCGACGCTATTTCAAAGGAAAATCGCAATACATGTATATATAGATACATATATATGTGTGTGTATATAATATATATATATATATATATGCGTACGTATGTATACATACGTGTACAATATATATACATATATATTAAAAGGAGGTGACTCAGCATGATAACGATGAACTTGGAATTTCCATTATCATGGGATTATAATGAGAATGATGCGTCTTGTAAAGTATTCAGAACATTTTAGTACATAAATCCTTTATTTATGAGATTAGCTATATCGAAAAAATAAAGAATTAAATAAATTTTTAAATAGTATCTTTCCTTATTAATATTCGTCCCAATAATCACTTATTGATTTTATATTAAAGAAAAATAAATAAATAAAATGAAATGAAAGAAATAAGAAAAGAAAAAAAAACCGATAAGATAGGCTCAACATTTTCAATGTCAATCAAACACTTTTTATTTATAAATGTTTTCAAAAATTATTACATTATTAAACGATATTTGTAGCTCTTTACTTTTTAAAACTTAAAAAACAAGATATGAAGTTAATTAGTCGATGTAAGTAAGTACGTTCCGTATTATTAACTAATAAGACAGCGAGATGAATACGAGAAAAAAAAACAACTGCTGTGAAGAAAATTTTTCTTTCTAAATAAAATACTATAGGATATATAAAGAAAAAAGTTTTATTCGATTCGTGGAAGCAAACAAATGCTTGATAACAAATCGAACTGTAATCATTTTCAACACAATCATATATTGATATTAAATAAATGTACATACGTATTTGCATAATATATATATTCACATATATACAAATCAATTGATCCATTGATCCTCTCCGTATATATGCCGTGTATAATATATATACATATATAAATTATATATATGTGTGTGTGTGTGTATATAGAATAATATACATATAAATTATATGTACAATTACACACACACACATTTTGTATGAGGGTGGAGAGACTGTGTATATATATATAAATAAATATATATATAACATTTTTAATCGTAAATATTATCATAAATTACGAATATTAATATTACGTATGAATGTATATAAATATATATATATATATATTACATTAATATATATATATTACATTAATTTACGTATATACAGAATGTTCATTTGTAGATATTTGAGCAGATATCTCGTAATTGGTTAAATTTAAAAAAAAAAAATTATCAAGAAAACCTTGCATCACTTTAAGTCAGCTACAAAGTGCATGAAAACATTTTTTTTGGACTCGTGACCTTTTCGAGTTATAAAGATCGATATAGGTTTTCTTTTCATTTTTTAATAGATATAATTTTTTTTTGTATATTTATATAATAGTGATTATTTGCAATCGAAATCATATCTAGTAAAAAATTGCTACTATGCATCGTTTACGAAATAATTGATATCTTAGGAATTATAATAATCGGTTTACCAAGCTACAATTTAAAAAACAATCATCGTACTACGTAATATTTTGTAGTCGATTACGTCAATAGGATCACTGATCTTCAATTTGTCAAAATAAACGACCGCTAGATTAGTAAATAATGTATCTATATAACATGAAGTATGAATTAGAGCGTAGTATGATTGTAGTCAGTTGTTACGATACAGATTATCTCGTAAACAATGCATAGTAGCAATTTTTTACTAAATATAATTTTGTTTGCAAATATAATATGAATATGCAAAAAAAAATATACGGACACCATACATACACACGCACACATACACACACACACAAACACACAGAATATGTAAACAATGTATATAACAATTTTTTACTAGATATAATTTTGATTGCAAATATAATATGAATATGCAACAAAATGACCAGACACCACACACACACACACACACACACACACACACACACAGAGTGTATAAACAATGTATAGTAATAATTTTTTACTAAATATAATTTTGATTGCAAATATAATATAAATATGCAGAAAAGAAAAAATGGACGGACACTGTGTGTGTATTCATATATATAAATATATATATATAGTATATATAGTATATATATAGTATATGAAAATAAAAGACTAACACATGGACCCTACCTAACAGCACTGTTGTTCTGGTAATCAAATTCGTCATTATCGTTACTTTGTTTATCAGCAGATGAGTTCAATTGGCACTCGTGATGATTCTCTATCCCGTCCTTCAAAGTTCTTTCGCAGGTACAAGTAGGCATCTTCTAAATTTTTCTTTTTTCAATTTTGTCTCCTCTTCCCTTTAGAAATAAAAAACGGTTCGTAATCCGTTCGGTAACTATCTTCGAATAAATCCTTCTACGCTTTGAAGGGAACCTTTATACTTCTTTCCTTTCCCACACCACTAGCAACGACACTGTTGACACATACGGACTCTCTTCTGATACTGTCGAGCGTTGCCAGCAGACATTTTCTATACATATACATTCTGTTTTATACATGTATATGTACCATGTGATATATATGCATACATTCATACATACATACAGACATTCATACATTTATTCATACATATATCCATACATAGGTACACATACACATCACACGCGAGTGTATGTGTGTATATATATATATGTGTGTGTGTATACAGAAACGTAAACGTGTTCTTTACTAAAACAAATTCACGTATTAGAAATGTATCGAGTCTCTTGTCTGTCTGCGTTATCGTTACGTTACGATTCACATATATATATATATATAAGTATCTAAGTATATAAACTTATATATATTACGTATATATGTATATACATACAAATATATATATCACATATGTGTATATACATATATATACATATATATATATATATATATATATATATATATATATATAAGTATAATCATCCTTATTGTACTCCTAAGAATAATATGACTTGTTATTGATCTATGGATTGATTGTTTCTCTTTTCGATTAGATATGAGATAACGTATCCTTTTTCTTCTCTCGACTCGATCGATAGATCAGATATTAAAAATTTTGTCATAATCATCGTATAAACTTCGATCAACTTATTCTAATTCTAACTTTGAAAACCAAAGAATTCTTCAATTTACTTCAACGATTTGAAATCGTTCATGTAGTATCAGTTACTTCGCAAAAAAATTTAACACGAATCAATTTTGAAGGATCTATTACGGGCCATCGCTTTTTGCTATCCTTGAAATGCACGATTTATCGGCTGAATTTGATTTTGACGGTTCGAAGAATTTCCCAGAACAAACGGGTCTTTACGGCCTAGTGAAAATCTAGTTCGAAGAGAGACAAAAAGTGATAGATGGAGATGAAGATGGAAAGAGAGAGAAAAACAGGAACAAAAGAAAATTTGCGAAGTTTTTAAACACTGAGTTTTCTCTTTATTTCTCTATCTCTATCTTTCTCTCTATCTCATTCTTTATATCATCTCACGGTTTTAAAAGTAAAGCGATAAAACTTGACGAGAATTTTTAAAACTTTTCTTCTTGCATGTTCCCCGTAAAATAGGACGAAAAATTATCTATTCGTATCAGTCCACAACGATGTGTGTGTATGTATATATAACAGATTTATCACATTTTTTATTACATTTCTTTATCGAAAAAAAAAAAATCTATTTGATAATTTTATAACAACGTAATAGGAAGCGTCGATGTATAATATTAAATATAATTTTTTCTTCTTCTATTTCTATTAAATATATATTATTTAAATACGTATGTTCATATACGTTTCATTATTACTATGGAGTCTTACTATCACACAATGAAAGATCTGGAAATCATTCTGGAAATTCCCAAAATTATGAAACTTTACAAGTGTGTAACAAATTTTCTTTTAGAGTAAAATGTTATAATGAAATAAATGAAATTAGAAAAAAAGAAAAAAGAAAACGAAATTAAATGATTAAATTAAAAAAGAAAAAAGGAGAAGAAAAACTTAAAAACGTTAATTCTTTACTTTGTTAAATTCGTTCCATCTTTTTTTACGATCCTATGTGCTCAATAAACGACATAAATTTTGTTCACGTGCTAGCAATAACTCTAAAAGAAAATTATGTATCAAATATGGCAGCCAACGACATCGTAGAAGAAAGATATAGGTAAATCGATTGGAGGACTGTTTCCAAGCTCTTTTTTATATATTCGAGAAACTTCTTTCTCTCTCTCTCTCTCTCTTTCTTTCTTTCTTTCTCATTCTATTTCTTTACGACCAACATTTTTCCTCGTATTTACGAGACAACATTGCTCCCGACGGTATTCTAGAGAGAAAAGGTAAGAAAGGATATTTCACATTTTTCTTGAAGAAAGATCCAGATAGTGGTACACTACTATAAGTAGAAAAGCGACCGAATCGAACGAGTCGATTCAAAAAGTCCTCTTTCTCTCCCTTTTTCTTATATGAGTCTGGTAAATACAAACACGAGGAGAAATTTCTCGTGCTTTCTAACATCTTCAAATAATATTTTGATCCTTCGTACCATCGTGACTATAATAATAAATTTTATTGTCTTCGATTAAATCGACTTTCGAAGTCTTAAAAAATATTTTTCGATAAACGAGCAATATCCATAGAACTTCTTTATCTGATAATATCTACGAAGTATGATATCACATATATATATACATATATATATTTTTTATGAAATAAATTACACACGTTCTTCTACTTTTCTTTTTATTTTCTTTTTCATCTTTTTTTTTTTTCTTTCACCTCTGGCTTTACACGTGCTTCGCGAAGCGCAACGAATATGATCTTGCAAACTTCCTGGCTCCCACGTTGTTAATAATCCATTCCAAATGTGATGTAGTTAAATATTCATTCGAAATCATTCGAGAGACTTTCGTATAGGCATAGATTGCAGATGAGAATTTTCTCTTTTCTTTTTTTTTTCTTTTTGTTTTGTTTTTTTTTTTCATTTACCGTAACAAATATATAATGAAAAATCAATAAGAATTCGATTTTTATCGAATGTTTTTGATCCGAAAGATTTTCTCCAAGATTGAAGACTTATATTGTTTACCATTTAGAATTTTTATAAGTATTGGAGATTAGTATTGTTTATCATTCAAGATTTTTATAAATATTAGGGATTAATATTGGTTATCGTTGACAATTTTTTTGCAAAGATCGGGGATTAATATCTTTTGATATTCGCAGAATTCGCATAATACAACGAAAAATACATATATAATAATTTGACTTATATCACTTCTTACGATTCGAAGAATTTTAACATAGATTGAAGACTAGTATATTTTGTTATTTACGTCATACCATAGCGAAGAATGTATAAAAGTTCGAATTACGTCATATTCATGACCCGAAAGATCCTTAGAAAGATTGTAAATGAGTATTTTTTATCATTTACAATAACGAAAACAGCATACATACATACATATACACATATATGTATATATATTTGTATACACAACAGTGATAAAAAATAATATATATATATTTTAAAAATTTATTATTGCGCGTTCTTTTCACGAGTATGATTCGATAGTAAATAGCTTAGAATCGAATTAAAATTAAGCAGATTATTTAATTTATTGCTTTTTCGATTTATCTGTTAAAAAAAAAAAAAAGGTTTTTCGATAGGTGCTTATCGGGTCGTTTTTATTCCACGCGCGTAACATTCTGAATAAAATTTGATTAGTTAATTCAAGATTTTAACGGGTCATTTACCCTCATCTTTAAAAAAATTATGACGGAATATCATGACTCGATTACGTAGCAAATTCGTGGAAAAAAAAAACAACGTACACTTATTACTACTATTGCGTCGTTTGAGATAAAGGGCTATCACGCGATGGAAAATTGTGAACCTGAAAATTCCTGAAATAATGAAACTTTACAAATGTGTAAAGAATTTCCTCTGAAGTAAAACGTTATTTTCCGTTTTTTTCTTTATTATACTGCTCGTTTGTAATTCAGAATAATGAAAACGCCCTTAAAGTTACAACTTTTTTCCTTCTTTTTTTTATTTTTTTTATTTTTTTCTTCAAAAGTTGTTATAAATATCGAGAAACTTTATCAGGTAAAAAGTTATGCAATTTTAATATATATCTACATTCTATATAAATATACATCGACGCTCGAAAAGTAAATAAAATTGTTTTATTACCTATCAACATTCGAAGAAATCTACGAAGCTATTCATTTAACATATTAAATTTATTCATTTGAAATATTGAAAATTTAAATAAAATTAGAAATCGTTAGAAAATAGAAAAATACTCCGCGTAGCACGGATATTAATCGAATATTAATTATTAAATATGCAGCTTTATGTTATACATTTCTTAGAACGTTCGTAATATAATATACTAATATCGTAATAAATTAATTATGTTTCATAATCTATTTTTTTTTTGTTCTATTTTTCTTTTTTCTTCACTTTTTTTATCTATAACCGAAAGAAAAAGATTAATGTGTGATTCAAATATTGATTATTAAATATACTACCTACGTTGAAACAACTTATATATATTTATTAAAATCGTAATAAATTAATTATGTTTCATAATCTATTTTTTTTGTTCTATTTTTCTTTTTTCTTCACTTTTTTTATCTATAACCGAAAGAAAAAGATTAATGTGTGATTCAAATATTGATTATTAAATATACTACCTACGTTGAAACAACATATATATATTTATTAAAATCGTAATAAATGTCTCATAAGATACTTTCTTTCTTTCTTTATTTATTTATTTATTTATTTTTTTTCTTATACTCAACACAAAATATTAATTTCGATGGTATTAAAAATGTTAGCATGAAATAGATATGTATTTATTCGAATAAATATTCTGAAAGGATATTTTAAACATCGTAGAAAAAGAATTAAAAGAAATAAAAAAGAAATAAATAAAAAAAAAATGTATTTAGATTACGTATTACCTCGTAGCTCGTTAACCGCATTACTCGCGTTCTAACGTTCGACAGAAAAAAATAATCCAAAAAGAGATATCACGGCATGCAAAGCCTCCTTTTTTATTTCTTTTTCTTTTTTTAGGAATGTCGGCCGTACCTTTAATACAGCTTGATAATACTTTGAATTTCACGACATTCTAATCCGCTAGAATTAAAGAAACCGATGCGCCATCGTGGCTCAAGTGACCTATGACCTAATTTTCAAGCACAAGAACGGATGGATACCGTTTGATCCATCCTTCTCTTCTTATTTTTTTTTTTTTCTTCTTTCCGTCACCCTAGTATCATATTTATTATTAACATAATACGACACTCGTTCGTGGAAACTCGTTTACAATCTTTTTTTAGATGAAAAGTAAACTAAAATTACTACGAAGAAAAATAAGTAATAATAATAAGAAAGAAAATAAGGGGATGTAAAAAAAAGAAAAAAGAAAATTCAAAACAAAATTCAAGAGATCGAAAGCTTGTTACTTATCGATTAGAGAAAGAGAGAGACAGATAGACAGAGACAGAAAAAGAGAGAGAGAGAGAGACGAACAGACAGAAACAGAAAGAAAGAGAGAAACTACTGGAGTAAAAGCAATTAAATCCTTCATTTTAAAGATCCAATGAAAAATAGTGTGTGACAGGAGAATCTCACTATGACAGTCGGCCTTCTATTCTTTGTCTCGCTAACAACAAAGCTATATAATAGCTTCTAGCTATACATAAAATAGTAATATATATATATATATATCCCTTTCTTCTTTTTCTCTTCGTTGTTTGTTGCTTTCTGTTCTAATAATCTCCAATGAGATTCTTTTACACGGTAGAAACAATCAAAAAAGAGAAAAAGAAGAAGAAATATAATACCTAACATCGACCATCATTTTAACGATCGTTTTAAAATCTTTCATTTTTTAAATGTACGTTTTAAGATAAAAAGTGAACAACCTCGAGTCGAATGAAAGTACCTTGTATATACTTACATATTCTCGTTGTATATACGCGCACGCGTTTATCTCTCTCTCTCTCTGTTTATGTATATATGTATATGTGTGTGTAACGTTTAAAAGACGTCACGTTTGAAAATCTACCATTTGCTGGCAACCTATATATCACTTGCTCGTTTCACACGTCATTAACACGAGTAAACGACCCCGTAACTTTTTCCCTTTCCGTCCGTGCAAAATAGAATTGACGACAAACCCAACGAACAAACCTTCACGTTCTATACTTTTCCTCATTCTCGTTACGCAAGAAAAAAAAAACATTCAATGAACATGTCGAAAGAACGATTCGATTTCCAGATACACGAGTTCCAAGTTTGTCTATAACTTATAAAGCATAGCTTGTTTGAAAAACCAATAATTAGTTAGAAAGTTTCAACGATGTCCTGCGTTAATTTTCGTAATTCGTGTAAATGGATATCTGCTCGAAGAAAAGAAAGAATAAATTAATAAATTTTTTACGGAAATATCGTCTCAATCATTTAAAAATTCATGCAGTTTTGAAGTTACATGCATGGTCTTATGAATCTGTATTTCTTTTCCCTTCTTCTTTTTTTTTTCTTTCATTTACAATTTCGACGAGAAATTCATTCGTTCTATAATACTTTGTTTCATTATCGATAATGTTTAAATTTTATTTCGTTCGAAAATTTTAACAAAAACAAATATAATTCTATGCAAAACTTCTTTGGAACGTTGTAACTATAGACACGCATTTCTTTGTATGTCTTATATTTTCTGAATCTTCTGTTTCAATAAAAAATTTTCACAGAAATTAATCTATATCATTTTATCCATCTAAAACTTTATCTAATTTTGAAATTTACGCGCTCACTTATTCATATTTTTAAAAAGCTTTTATTTCGTATATTTCGTCACACAAAATTGTTAATTCATATTTGCAGGTTAACTTTTGTTTAAATATAACTTACACTTATTGTTAGTATAGTATAATCGTAATATAAATTTCACGTGATGTATGATATTATAAATAATTAAAATGAAATAATATATTTGCCTCTTACGCTAATTAAAATTAATTTATTTTTAATAAAATTTATTTTGTTCGAATAAAGAATGCGAATAATATTTGCATAATATATATCTATGAGAGTACATATGTACCTGCATCACATACTATACATACGGAAAATCTATAATACTCGTATTAATAGAAACACATCGATCCTTTGTTTCTACCCAAACTCTATCTTTCTTTTTATGTAAAAATTTCGCTTAACTGTTCGAATACACACGTTATTACTGTTTTCAATTAATTTCACATTATCGGAAATCACACGTATATAATTAAATCTCAGTTATATATATATGTGTGTGTATATATATATGTAGGTATGTATAATCATTAAATACATGCAATTTTAGAATTACGATATATATTACTGTTAATAATACAATTTCATGGAAAATTTTAACGCGCCCACAATCTTAAAACAATTTTATTACGCCAATATAACATTTCCATTATTTCCAATATTATTATTCTTACAAAATTTTTACAAAAAAAAAAAAAAAAAGAAAAAAAATCATATATACGTATAAACTTATATAATTATAACTATAATAATATCTACCTAATCATATAATACTTAAATGTTTAAGAAAAAAAATGTATATATATATATATATTTTACAAAACTTTGGAAAATTTATAATAATATAATAAATAAATAAAATGCCGATGAGTCAAAAATTCTTAAATTAATTCTTAAAGTTATAATATTTTAATCGGATAAGAATCACGTTCTTTTTTATATCCTTATCCCGTTTCTTTCTTATTTTCTCCCTTTTTTTTTCCCTCTTTCTCTCTCTCTCTCTAAACATTGAAGGTGAAACGACGGACTAACAATAAGGGGAAGGAAAGGTAGGAGGAAATTCTCCGATCGATTCCAAGTTCACCATATTGTATGTCACCTAAACGAAATCGATCGGTACTCGAAAATATTTATTCTACAATGCCCATGTACCAATTCTATATTGGAAAACGAAAAAGATAAGATAACTTTGAAATATATTACGATATCCACAGACGTACATGTACACATATATCGTATATCTATCTGTATACATATGAATAAGTGTTAGTTTCGATATTAAAAGACCACGAGAAAAGCTCGGTTTCATCAGATCCGTTCGCGAAGAGACGCAGTAAACGTGAATTTACTGAAGAACGAGCATTGAAGAAACTCAACAAGTGTTAGAGAGAGAAAGAGATAAAGAGAAAGAGAGAGAGAGAAAGAAAGAGACAAACAGACAGACAGAGCTAGAATTAAAGCTAGAGCTAAAGTTAAATTAATGAAGTAAGCAAATTATTCTAAATATATCTGTGAACTTAAGTTCTTCTTCCTCTTCTTCTTCTTCTTTCTTTCTTTTTTTTTTCTTTCTTAAATATCAGATTGAAATATTAACTTTATTTTTTCATAAAAGAGTTGATCTCGAAAAAAAAAAAAAGAGAGAAAGAAAAAAATTCTGAACCCACAGAATAATTTAGGATAGAAATAGAAAGAGATTGGCCTCGGTTTGGTCGTGATCGCGTGCTTAAAATGGCCGTTCGTTTAACTTTAAATAGTGTCTATAACAACATACATACAATTGGGACTTATTTGGGACATCGATTTTCACCATTTTAAAACTTATATACGTAGTATCAAGAAAATCGAAATATCACGTTTCTTTGCTGATATTTAGATTATCTTCGGGCATATTAAAGCGTGTAATCACATTTTTATTTAATTTTACTCGAAGAAAAAAAGAGGGAGGGGAGAAAAAAAGAGGAGGAGAGAAAATTAATGAGCCAGCTTCGTTTCGAATATCAAGAAGACTGCGAGGAATACGAGGAATATTAAAGAGTTCTTAGAAAACGAGGAGTCAAGTCAAGTCAAATCGGAAAAATGTTTCTACAAGGAGAAAAATAAAAAAATCGCGCGTATTTTTCATACGTTACAAAGAAAGAGAACATCTAACAACAATGTGAATTCTTATATCTTATATATGAAAAGAACCGCGTATCGTAAAGAGAGAGAGAGAGAGAGAGAGAGAGAAAGAGAGACATAGAGACAGAAAGAAAAAAGTCGATTGATAGATAAGGGCTCGTGTCTTTCGAACGAAATGAACAAAAGGTCCTTCAGTGACAATGAGACAAGGAGAGAGAAAGAAAAAGATACGAGAAGAAGAAGGAAAAGAAAAAAAAAGAGAAGGAAGAAAACGAAGACAAAGATAGAGAACGAGAGGGGTATAAAACGTCGTGACCCAACCCTTCTCACACAACCCCTCGACAAGAACACGAGCTACTAAGAAAGAAAGAAAGAAAGAAAGCAAGAAAGAGAGAGAGAGAAAGAAAAAATAAATAAATAATAATAAAAAAAAAAAAAACGAGAAAGAAAAAAAAGGATCGTTTCTCTTTAAGAGAAAAATAATCTGTCAATAGAAAAAGAATAGAAGAGAAAAAGAAAAAAAATCGAAGATCGATAAGAGAGAAAGAGAATGACTTACTCGTCGATTTCCTCGTCTTCTAACAAGAGACTCATCTTTACGATGTCGAATGTTCGTCGTCTGTTCGATGATCAAGTTAAACGAGAGCGAACAAGATATTAGATGCGATTAAATACACCGTCTCGCGATCACGCTAAAGGGTGTAGTCCTTCCGATCCTCCGCAGGACTATACTCGCGAAAGATCGTCGCGCTTCGACACGACGTGTCTAAACGCATGCGCTTTCCCGCTACTTCTTTCCCTTATTACTCGATTCTATCTCTCTATCTCACTCTCACAAAAGCGCGCGCGCGCGTTAGTACATTCCAGTTTATCTCTCTTTCTCTGATCTATTCCCTTCTCTTCCTTTCTTCTTTTACCTTTCCACTACCCCTTACCCTTAACCTACGACCAACGAATTTAATACTAATTCCAAACATTCTAAGAATCCCGCCGCGATGTGCCGCCACCGTCGCAACGCTTCTAACCACAATTCTCATTCTTTCTCATTTTATTCGAGTAATTGTTTTTCCGTCCATCTGTTCTTTTTTTCTATTATATATCAATTTTATTTTTTTGTTTTTTGTTTTTTTTTGTAATTAAATTTCTAAGTCAAAGTTATTCATCTTTGAATAAGAAAGACCTGTTCCACATGTAAATTAATTTTCGTTTATTTTGTCCTCACCAGTTCGACCAATGACATCACTGTGATATTTCTACGATGGAACGATCAGCCAATAAACGCTTTTTATACATTTTCGCGGTTCCTTTAAAAGTATGTTAAGATACCTGTTCTCGCGGATTATTCAGGGACGTGATCTTTTTCTTTTTTGAGAAAAGAATCTTGTGGCTGATGAAGGAAATGGTAAATTTTTTGTGTTAGTTTCTTTGAAATTAATTAAGATTTGAAAATGAAAAAGAATGAAATGACGATTGTCATATCAATGAAAAGTTATGTTCTTTCTTATGCATCGATTGGATTGTAAATATATACAAGAGAACTATCATAATTAACGTGTTGAAATGATTTAACCCATTTGCATCTTTAAGCGGAATAATCCGCATACCACGATTGCCAATTATTATCAGTCGCCGAATATTCCACAGTCGACAATATTATCCTGTCGCCATAAAATATTTCATGATTGTCTTATGAGCAGTATAGAAGGATTTCAAGACTTGGATATTTTGAAACTTATAGAGTCCAGTGTGGAAATAGAAAGAAATCAAAAAAAAGGTGTATATCCTATTCCACTTAATAATAGCAATGAAATATATAACAATGAATGCTTAGAAGCAAGAAGATCGTATACCAAAAATACATCATTTTTCTGCCATAAGTGGTGCAACCATCAACACAGAAAGTATATCTAGAAGAGAAGTTTTTGAAATAGTTTTCAATGATAAATGAATTGAAAAAATTATATTGAAGATAAGCAAATATAAAGCTACAAGTAGAAACTTTATAAGAATTCAGGAAGATGAACTAAAAATAAAATATTCCGATGAATATAATTTGAAAACCTACCATACAAAGTTATTGGAGTATAGATAAAACCGTAAAAAGTCCATGTTTCAAGAATATTGTACCGTATAAAACATTTTTGGACAATAATTCTGATTCTAACGATCTCTTGATAAAAATTAGAGAAGTTCCTGATATAATCGCTAAAAATTTCATACGCATGTACAAGCCACATAAAATCATCGATGAGTAGAAGACATTTGTATTACATATAACTTATTCAAAACAAACGAGTGAAATTTGATATCAAATTTTATAAATTATGTGATTCTCAAATAAGACTGATTCAGTTAGTAGAAATGTTGTGATGAATTTAATAGAAGAGAATGAACTATTACGTCAAGGATTGCAACAAGTGTCTTTATATAAATAATTGGTATAGTCCACCAACTTTATATCGTGAACTGTATAATATGCAAAGAAATATTAAAATTTTGATAAAAATATGGATAGAATTGTTAATGGAAGGAAAGGGAATAAAAACATCAAAGCGATGTAATGTTTAAATCCCTTAGAAGAAAAACTATTTTTAAATGTAATATTTGCAATGTACCGTTATATATAAATCCTTTTAGATTATCATATTAATTAAAAAGAATTAATGAGTACTATCTTTTGTTTAATCATTACACGTAATTCCTAAGTAAACTCAATAATAAACAAAAACGCAAGAAGTATCGTTGCGCGATGATGATGAGGACGATTATCAATTGAACGTCTCAGATGAATAACATAGGTAGCGTATTCAGAACTATGATGCAAATGGGTTAATATAATTTTTTTCGAAAGATCGATGTACAGGACAATTATAGTATATAATTTATTTTCTACGAAAATTATACACATTCATCTAAGCCCGATACAATCGTATAGGATAAATATATATATGTATATATATATATATCTGGAATGTGTGTTAACATCATAGCACGATTTATTGGCGAGGAAAAGTGAGGCCTTTTGCACGATTATCTTCGAGACTTTAGTTTTTTATATAGACATCCGACATTGTTTTAAGAATAAGGCTTACCTCGGGGATCTCACATAGAACAAGAGATAAGGGGTGGCGGAATTTCGTGGATTTGGTGCCAGTTTATCTTCCAACTGTCTTAACGGAATTACATGTACCGCTTCATCGTCGCACTCCAGCCAAACCCCTTGCTCGGATAATTTAGTATACTTAGAATTTCTAAAACCGCAGCATTCCATACTGCGACAGCCGACTTTTACTAATTGTTCCTTATTCTCACTAACACTTGGTTTCTTGAAGTATTTAAAAATACTCGACGTTTTGTCGGAGGAAGAGGAATTTGTATTTGTGCTACTACTACTCTGACCAGTGGTTTGACGTTTACTGTCCCTGTCACAATTAAAATATTCCGCTAATGCAGACTCATCGGGTAATCGTGTGTAAGCAACATAATGACCAGCCGTCATGGTTGCACCCTGATGCATGATAACAGAATAAAGTTTATATTCGTGTGTTTGATCCTTCGCAGATACATTTCCATGGACGTGCTTGTTATAGCACTCTTCGCAGAAGCATTGTAGTGTTAGCGGAGTAGGCATATGATTATTGATTTTTTCCATTGACCTATAATTTTATTCAAATTATTTATTTATAATCATATAAATGTATGTTCTATCCAAGTATGATGTATAAACATACCCAGCTTTGGTAGAAAATCTTTTCAATTGTAAGATCAGAAGTCGAGGCAAGCAGGGGAAACAAACTGCTCGTCGTGCTTCATTATATCTTAGACAACGTGCACACCAATACTTATCCCTACCAACCAGAAATTCACTGGTTACTACAGCACGCCTATACACTTCGCTGCTGTCTACAGATCGTCCTTCGTCGTCTAAAAGAAAAAGTATTATTCAGAATTACTCTTGAAAACTACAAACATGATTAAAAAATATTCGATAAGAAAACCTTTCTCGTTTGATCTATTAACGTCAATGGGGACACATATGTCACAAAATGTTTCCTTTCGTTCGGTAACATGTTCACATTCTAGACACGTTGTTCTTAACAAACTGATACCCTCGAAGTCTTCAGAGATAAAACATTTTTTACTTTCCGGTCTATGATTTCCTATATCCCCGTTACTTTCAGGAAATTCTGCATGACCATTTTCATACGGCCTCGACGAAGAAACGCCATTTGTATTCGATGGAATTAAACAAATTGAACTTCCTCGAGATGTAATCTTCTTTTTCTTTCGTGATTTCCTAATACTGCGTTTACTTGCATTACTATCCTCCGATTGAACGTCCGTTTGTTGCTCCGCAGAAAGTTCAGAGAAACTTGCGTTGTTCTGTCCAAACTGACTTTCTCTGTGTCTAACTAAAAGTTGAAAGGTTTCTCTAATATTATCGAGTAAGCAAACTAAAAGTTCATGAGCGTCTTGCTGTTGGTTTCCTTCGAATATAGGATTTACTTCTCTGTAAAAAATTAAGTTACGTCTTTATATTTGATGATATCATTTTTAAATCAAAACATACCTAAGTGCTTGTAAAAATGCATCTGGTTGGTACGGTTCACAGTTTTCTCTTGCTTCCGATGCACGTAGTGCCATAAACAAACTATGCAATTTTTCTGTTGCTATTTGTATTCGAGGCTTGTTGACTTCTCCGGTTGGACCAGCTAAGGCCAATAAATCTTTACTACTCCAACTACGACTACCACTTGCTGTTAACGATACACCGGTTCTACCCAAGGATGAAGATTTGATCTGTCATAATAAAATTATTACTACCCAATGTTACGACATCAATTTAATCTGAATTGACGTTCATATAAAAACAAGAAAATTTACTTTAGTTTGTAGTTGCTTATCGTTTAAATTTGATAAATCAGTAGCAAGATGATGTAAATTGTGTAAGAAGGATGGTGCAAATCTTAAAGTATATATAACACTGTTCAAGAAGCATGTGTTTCCTAGATTACATAGAGTCGCTATTTTTAATCCTTCCGTTCCTAATCCTGAAATATCGTAACTTCCATCCTGATGATTACTCAATTGATTGCGGTAACCATTCATCATTTTGCCTGTACCTTTATAATACAAATAATATTTTGAATACCATAATAGAAAACAGAACGAATATAATAGAATATGATAAAACTAAATATATACGTACTATATAAGAAATCTGGTCTGTCGAAGAGGCCCCCTCTGGAAGAAGTATGAGGGGGCTTAGGAATGGTACTAGGAAATGTACGTTCGCGGTTTGAAAGAGATAAGCAAAATTTTTTTCTAGGTGGCACCGACCGTTTATCTGTATCTTCTTCTGATTCTAATACTGTCATTTTTTGCTAACCTAAAACCATACAAGTATTGTTAGAATAAAGTCATTACTTAATATGCAAAAAAAAACATACATTTTCTTCATGAGACTTATTACATTACTAATTAGTATTATATATGTACATGGTAGAAAAATGTCTAATATTCCAATATAATCATTTCTACCATTTAATCGCACTGTGTCTAATTCGCGTGAAAAATAAAAAATTATTATTATGAAATTCGTTTACTCACGTATTATTGAGTAGGGAAGTCATGGAACAATGAGTATATTATTAATCTTAATTAATCGAAATAATCTGTACAATAAAATCACGAGTGATTTCTCTTTAATGATACGAGCTACATTGCTACCGATGTCTCTTGAAGAGCATTTTTTGAAATTTTACAATAACCATTACCCGTATCATTCACTATATCGTACACTTATTAATCATATGTAATATTTCGCATAGTATCCTATTAAATGTTGTCCGATCGTCCTTTTAAAGAAATTAACACTACTTCGTTAGCATGTTCACTTTAAATGGTAGTTATAAACGTTTGCAGCTAAAAATGGACGTACTATGAGGTACGGCGACTTCTTACTTCAGAACCACGCACTCCCACCCGCAGCTGATTCGTAGTAATAAGAGGACCAAAGAGGACTAACGTGTAAGAGATAAAGACAAACGTATATATCTTATGAGCGTTAACCTTCCATTTCCCTTGACCTATCAGTTAGCAGTTAGTATTTCGATTGACCATTAAAAACCTATTATTTCGTTTCATTTATGATTTAAATAAGAATTCTATATATTTCGAATAAAAATAAATCGTAAAGATAAAATATTAATAATATTCTTTATCGAAACTCATATAACGGTAATCTAATTTTCGTTACATTTTTAAAGAAATTTAACTTTCCCATGGTACGAACCGTTGACCAATAGGTGATCATAATTCGAGTACACAGGAATTTCGAAATAAAATGAGAGAATATGCATGATAAAATATGAATCTGTCCGTTATTCGGCGCATGATTTTTAAATTGGTCAGAAAAGCTTTCGTGATTAATTATTACAAACGCAACCCAGAGACTGTTGTTTGTAGGTTTTGCATAATAAAAAATATAAAAAAAAAAACTGAACGAAATAATGCTTCTTCAATAATACATTCGATACTTCATGTATTTTATATTTGAACAATTTACGCGTTGTTACAAAGTTATGTGATAATCAAATTTTTAAATGCGAAAGATATGCTTTTTTAATTTGAAAATGTATTAATGTATCTGATACAGAGTATTATTTAAGTCAATTTAAAAAATATTAAATTATAATTATTGTGTTTAATGCAATAAGTATGTCACAAAATATTTAAAAAAATGTTTCTCCTTAACTAATATTAATATCTTTATAATGTCCTTGTATTAATACTTTAATATGTTATTTATCTTACATAAACATATATTCTTTTACATATTTACATAGAATAATATTTTAAATAAAATGGAATATATGCAATACACTTATACTCTCTCTAGACAAAATATTACGAAGTTGGTTTTTTATTTCTATGCGCCCAAGCTGGACTTTGTGGTTCAGTTAATGGTTTCAAAGATTTAATATGACGTGGTGGTTTAAATACTGGCATAGGCCTTGCTTTCACCTCTGTTTGCTTGCGAAGCATAGCTATTTGTAATTTTTCTTTAGCCAATCTTTTTACTTCTTCTTTTTGACGTTCTTCCTCTTGCATAATAATCTTTTGTTTAATCTTTTCATCGAATTCATGTCTTTGTTTCGCTCTCTCATAAGAATTCATTCCAATCTTTATAACTTTCGGTTTGAGATTTCCTTTTTGATTTATATTGATTTCACTTGTTGCAGAAGCATTGATATCAGATTGTTTATTTTCTTGTTCTTTATATTGTTGATCTACTTTTAATAGATTTTTTTCTCGTATATTTATGCTTCTGTTTTTCTGGCTATTTGTTGAAGATACAGATAAAGAGGATCCTCCTTTTATCATACTTAAATTCTTTTTATTTGGAAGATTTTCTATATTTTTAATATCACTTTTATCGAGCTGCGACTGCTTTAATTTAAACTCTTGCTTTAGTTTATCACGATTTTCAAAACTGAAAGGTATAGGACGTGTAGTTTTCTTTTGTTTGGAATCTATAGGAATATCGAAGAATAAAATTTTTTCTTTCTTAATGACAAATGCAGAACCATTATTATCTACAATTGCAGAAAAAACATTTTTATTACGTGGTGTTTTTTTAGCAGAAGCATTCGAACGGGATCCGCTTGACTTTATTACATCAGATTTGGCGCTTTTCGATGTAACGTTTTTATTTGAAGTTGTTTGAAACAAAGAGCTTGACAAATTGCGTTTTGTAGATTTTAATTTTAAATGGTTTTCTTTCGTTTCGTTAACTTTCAATTCTTTACGTTTTTTTTGACTTTGAGTATGAAATCTTTCTGGAGTTTTATTCTGATACTGAAGAACAGCTGCTGCTGAACTGATATATCGATTGGAATGCCTACGAAATGTAAGACTCTGTCTTCTACATTGATAACCTACTGTTCTGGACTGTTTCTTACCATTGCCTTTTTCTAATGTCTTACATGAATTTTGTTTGTTGCACGTATTTATTTTTAATGACAATTTAGTAGAATTTTTAGACGTATGACAAGCAGAATTACTATCACAATCTAACTGTTGATCAAACTCATCTTGTTTTAACAAATTTATTGGCGATATATTAGGACTAGGTAAATTATTTTGTGGCGTTGTATGAATATCAAGTTTAGTAATAGAAGCTGATAAACTTTTTATTTCTTCATCAGATAAACCTTTTGTAACTTCTTCTGTTTCTTTATTAGTTATACAGTTGACTTGATTATTATCTTGAAATTCTAAGCATTTTGATGCTTTGTTTGTAATTAGCATTGGTTTTTTAAAAGCATTTGATGGAGTTAGTACACAATTTTGTAAATTTTCCATAGCTTCTTGTATGACATCGTTATATGACACTTTCTTAAGAAGTTTGCATTTACTACTACCATGTGACGAAGTGGAAGAAGTATACATTAGTTTTATCGGTGTATTCTTTATAATATTTAATTCAGTTTCTACTTTTCCATTAATATCAGATGAGCATTCTATAAAATCTTTATTTTTCGATTGTATGGATTCCTTTGTTTCCTCCAAAATTTCTTCACTACTCTCTGTTTCTGCTGATGTTATTTCAATTTGTGGTACTTCCACACATTCTCTATATTTATTAACTTCATGATCTTTGTCAAAATAACTATCTGAAGGCACATCTAAATTAGATGTAAAATCTACCCATTGTGGAGAACAATAATTATCCATTATAAAGATTGTTAAGTAATAATAGCAGTTATATCAAATAATTGCTAATTTCAATTTGTCATTTAATATGAGACCTATAACATACAAATAATTCAATAAAATAATTATTTCACTAAACTACTACATAATAATTTATGCAATATAAACAACAAGAAGTATGTTAAGAAAAAATATATAATTTAAGATCATTAAGTTAAAATTTCGTTTTTTTGAGAAATGACATTTTTATCAATTTCATTGTACCTACCAATTGTGATCTTTTATATTTAGATAACGAGATAAAATTCATCAAGAAAACATTAATAAAAGTCACGATGATATTTTTATTTCTTCTATTCAACACTTATATATTCGAACTTATACGACATATCACTTCAACGGATAAATTCATATTTTGTACCAACACTGTTGTTACAAACAAGCATAAAAATAAATCTCCTAGCTGATATCTCGTACTACGTTAAAATTTCTACTACAATCGTATATAATTTTCTATTGATTTATTTCGCAATATTTTTATCTACATTGTTGCAAATATTTAAGTTTTTCGAAATAAAATAACGTAATTCGTAAAATCAATAAAATCCTGTGGTGATATTAACAAAATTATAAATCTAATATTATTTACGAAGTATCGTCTTCAAGATATCTACGAAAGATGGCGCTACGAAAACATTTTTAAATAAGAATTTCTTCTATATTATATTTTCTCGCGGTTCATATGATTTTAAATTGAAAAGATTTTTGAACTATCGTTGCTGAGAAAATTCGTGAAGTGTTTTGTTCGAACATTCAACCTAAAAAAAAAAAATATCTAATTCTCGTAGAGAGTTCTTATGATATTTCTATTGTTCGTTAAGATAACCTTACTTTTTTAAGACGTAAACTCAACGAAGGAACAGGAATTAGAAAAATTATGATATTTTCCGTGCGTTTTTCTAGACGGCTATATAGATATCACAGAATAGACGAGAAAACATATAGTAGTATTAACGAAACATTTTCAAGACGCACGATATAATAATAATTATTGTATATGCAAAAGATATTTTATTTATAAAATAAATTTAGTATTTTATTAAAATGTATTTTAATTTTTAATTTAAAAAAATTGTTTTATTTATCAAAATAAATTTAGTATTGTATTAATAAACATTGACAGAATGATACAAAAAAATTGATCTAAGATAATAATATATCCAATCCGAATGTAATAGATAAAGTTGATAGTTTTCTTAAGAAGGTTCAAGATGTATATAATGTTATAAAAAATGTTGGTAATTTAGAAACTAAATTTCTATATAATAAAAGAATATGAGTATCGTTATAATAAAAATATCTTTGAAACTTCGTATATACTACAATTGAATCAGTTATATTATTTTTGATGACAAAGAATTCGAATGGATTAGAAATTAGTGATAATATCTTTATAATTCTACCAAAAAACTTTAAAAAAATGTTATAATACGATACTTGTAAGAACGTTTTTATTTCATAGATGATCTAAGGAGACCGAAAGAATGTGTAATATAAATGGTTTGAATCATATAAAAAAAAAAATATTTTTTCTCAAGTCTAAAGTTAATGTATGCAAAAGAAATTTAATGATATATTATTTGTAATTAAAGATTTGTATATTCCTTAGAAAAATACGATATAAAAAGAAAAAAAAAACATCTATGAGATATAAGCAATTATTAACACCATTGAGAGATAAACTACAATAACAAATGTAATTAAATTATTTTATGATGTTATATCAATATCATGTTTGATAATTAGAAGGTGATAAATTTGTTATCACTTTATCAGATAAACCTTCTACAATTCGTTTTGTTTATTTATTAGATTAAACAGTTGACTTGATTATTATCTGGAAAAACTAAACATCTTAATACTTTTTAGATATAAATACTTGGACAAAATCTCTTTGATTATATTATTATAGTTCTTTTGTATCTTTTTTGAGCAACTTCATTTAAAATTATTTGGAATAAGAAGTTTGTAGGATTTTTTTATTAGTTTTTTCTTTTGAATTTGAAATCTTTCTGTAGTTTTATTCTGCTAGTTAAGAATAGTAGCTGTTTAGTTGATATATCGATTAGAATGTTTACAAAATATAAGACTTGGTCTTCTACATTGATAACTTAATCTTCTGTTTTCTATTATTGTTGTTTCCTAATGACTTATATGGATTTTGTTTATTGCACATATTTATGATAATTTAATGAAGTTGTTAGATGTATGACAAGAAGAATTATTATTACAATCTAACTTTTGATCAAACTTATTGTCTTTTAACAAATTTATTGGCTATATATTAGGATTAAGCAAATTATTTTATGGTGTTGTATAAATATCATGTTTAGTAGTAGAAGCTAATAAACTTTTTATTTCTTCATCAAATAAACCTACTGTAATCTGTTCTGTTTCTTTATTAATTAAACAGTTGACTTGATTATTATCTTGAAATTCTAAGCATTTTGATGCTTTGTTTGTTATTAACATCAGTTTTTTAAAAATATTTGATGGTATTTAATACATAATTTTGTAAATTTTCCATAGTTTTTTATACGACGTTGTTAATAATATTTAAGAAATTTTCATTTACTACTATAATGTGATGAAATGTAATACATTAGTTTTATTGGTCTAATCTTTATAATGTTTAATTCAATTTCTATTTCTTCATTAATATCACATATATAATTATTTAATCTTTTTATTCTCCGAGTGTATAGATTTCTTTGTTTCTTCAGAAATTTCTTCATTATTTTTTTTTTCTGCTAATGTCATTGCAATTTATGATGCTTACATATATATTCTATATTTATCAATAATTCTTATCAAAATAGCTATGTACACGCATTTCTTAGCTTAATATGAAATCTATCTATTACCAAGGATAATAATAATCTACTTATATATCTATTTATATCAAATAATTGATAATTGTAATATAGCATTTAATATGAGATCTATAATATGTAAACAACTATGTAAGCTAATATGTAAATAAAATAATAATCTCACGAAACTACAATATAATTACATATGTATATAACAAAAGAAGTCACGGCGTATGCCAAAAATATATAGTTCCAAATTTTTTTATTTCTATTTCTATTTTTTAAAAAATGACATTTTTATCAATTACATTGTATCTAACAATTGTGATATTTTATATTTAACCTAATTAGATAAAATTCAACAAAAACACTAACAAATTCAATGATCATATTTTCACTTCATTTATTTAATACTTATATATTCGAACTAATGCGATATATTACTTTTGATGGATTAATTCGTATTTCGTACAAACGTTGCTGTTAACAATGCGACATTGAAAAGAAATTCCATCTTGGCGCCATTTTTTCATACTACTTTAAAATCCCTATTAATATCTTATACGATTTTCTATTGGCCGATTCTGTGTAGGTTAAGAAAACGTATTTTATCTTCCTCTTTTACGAATATTCAACTTTGTAGGAAATAAAATGAAACAATCTGTAAAGTCAATTAAATCCTATGGTAATGTTAATAAAAAGATAAATCTAATACGCGCGTCAATATTATATAATTTGCGAGAAATTGTTAATTTGTATGCAAGATGGCGCAAGGGAAATATTCGTAAATAAGTACTCTTTCTATATTACGTTATGTCGCGGTTCGTAAGATTTCAAATTGGAAGAGTTTTTAAACGGCCATTGCTAAGAAAGTTTGTGAAGTATATTTTGTTCGAAACTTTGTTAAAACTAAAACGAAATATTGAGTTCTTGGATAGAATTTTTATGGCATGTCTACTATTCGTTTCGATAAATTTATTTCCATAGGACGTAAACTCGATGAAGGCATTAGAGAATTAGAAGAACTATGGCATCTACCTCGCGTTTTTGTAGGTGGTTATGCAGATTTGACAGAACAGACGGAAGAACATATAAAAATGTTAAAAAAGTCTATTCAGTGCACGCAGGTAAAGATTATTGTGTATATCAAAAATATTTTATCAATAAAGTAAATTTATCATTGTATTTATATAAAAAATCTCTAACAGGATGATATAAATAAAATGATTCAAGATAATAATGTATCCAATCCAGATGTACTAAATGAAGTGGATAGTTTTCTTAAGGAGGCTCAAGATGTATATAATACTATAAAAGAAGACGTCGATAACTTGGAAACTGTTTTCGAAGAATATGGATATCATTATGATAAAAATATCGTTAATGAAAGCTCGTATGTGTCGTAGTTGAATCAATTATATCACTTTTGATGTAAAATATAATTATTTATAAGATTAGTATTATTTTTTAGAGAATCGAAAGAAACTACTACTGCGTCGAGTGATTTTAATGGTTCAAGTGATATACAGGAAATTGTTTTTACTCCTGATTTGGGTTGGCGTTGTAAAAAAAAGTCTATTGACAAGACATCATCGACGAATGGAGATTCATATTTATCCGAGGAAAGTGCAATTCTAAAGAAGATAACTGATATCACTTTGTACGCATCTAAATTTTATCTATGATAATATTTTTCATAATTCTATAAAAAAAAAAAAAAAAAAAAAAAAAAAAAAATACAAGAATCGTACAATACAACGTTTAGAAGAATGGTTTTATTTTGCAGAGAATCTAAGGAGACCGAAGGAATGCATAATACAGATGTTTTGGATCATACAGACAACGATATTTTTACTCCTGTCTCAAATCGACATATGCAAAAAAAATTAGATGATCCATTATCCGTAAATAGAGATTTGTATACGCATCAGGAAAATATGACGTTATTATCTGCACAAAAATCAGAATTAAGTTCTGCAAGGCATAAGCAATTATTGACGCCATTAAGGGACAGGCCGCAATATCAAATTTACTCAAAACATTTCTACACCTTAAAAAAGAAAGAAGTTAATCATTAGATATAATATTAAGGTATTTAAGATATAAGATTATTCATGCATCGTATTATTGATTATAATTCATATTGTATTAAAAATTATAATAAATTTATTATAATTCTTTTAATAAATACATAATTGTTAAAATACTTACTTGGCCATCTTCGAAAGTTCAAAGTTATAACAAAATGAAATGAATGCATCAGCAAGGTATTCTTAATGGAAGATAATAAAAAATCAAATATTTCATTTTTATCGATCATTCTTCGAGCGTAATTATATAAAATAATAACGTAACTGAGTAAATATAAAACATATGATTCTAAACGAATTCAATAGTTAAAAAAAGAAAACGTTGAAAAAAAAGAAACAAGAAAAAAAAGAATTTAGCTATACAGTTAATTCTTTTCTTACGATATTCCTTTTCACTCGATACGTTAGATTATATTTAGTTAAAGGAAGGATGATGTTTAATTAGGATTATAAGATGGGACAC
Source organism: Vespula vulgaris (assembly GCF_905475345.1). Lineage (NCBI taxonomy): Eukaryota > Metazoa > Arthropoda > Insecta > Hymenoptera > Vespidae > Vespula > Vespula vulgaris. The sequence continues at coordinate 4,764,265 of NC_066597.1, read as the reverse complement.
GATAGCAAGCAATTCGTTTCTCATATTTATTTGTTATTGCATACTGTTTATGTTAGTATATTACTTAGGTATACGTGCCAAGTAGCAACTTAAATGTATGATTGCGTGATTCATCTGTCTGTCCTTCCGTTAAGTACGGATAGGTTAGGTAGGTAGGTAATTAACGCTTACTCCACTATATATAGGGTGTATTTATAAGTATATCATATTTCGGTAGAACGTCATCTTACTAGCTAATCTGTAATAAATAAAAGAGGGCCTACAATGAGTGACGGTTCTTTTTCCTTTGCAGCTGTGTGACTATATAAAACGCAAGAAGGGGAGGGGGGATAGAAGATAAATATTACGAAAACAAAAAAGAAAAAAAGAAGAAAAAGAAAGAAAAAAGAAACGAAAAGAAGAAGAAGAAGAAGAAGGAAAAAGAGTAAAAAAAGGTCGTCTCGCGATTTAACACGTTCCCTTTATCTCTTAGGTTATATTTGTGTTTCGTCGAAAAATGTAAAAAGAGAGAGAGAGATAGAGATAGAGAGAGATAGAGAGAGAACGAGAGAGGGAGAGAGAGAGAGAGGGAGAAAGAAAGAGAAAAAGAGAAAGAGAGTGAAAGAGACAAAGACAGACAATTCGGTCGGCTGTTTAACACTTTCTTTCTAATCTAACTATTCGTTCCTTTAACTTTCTCCAATAAATTCGTTACACATACACGCATACATAACATATATCGAAACAAAAAAAAAGTAATACGTACGTATTGTATATACAATAACATTGTATTTGATATCGCAAAATTAGAATAGTAAATAGTAAATGCAATTGTTTCTTCATTCGATCAAAAGCAAGAGGAAGGAAGAATAAGAAGAAGACGATCGATCATATATATCATACATATGTACGTGTTAAATTAACTAACAAAAGTTTCTCGAGTTTAACTCGAAATAATACATACATACATACGTACATCATATACATACATACATACATCATACATACATACATAGATACATACATACATATGAAAAAAGGCGACTATAATCGTAAGAAAATTTCGTCTGTTTTTTCGTGCGTTGCGTTTCCGTTCTTCATCCTTCTTGCTCGTGATCAAACAGATATATACTTTCGAAGTGAATAATAAAAAAAAAAAGAAAAGAAAAGAAAAGAAAAGAATAATTTTCGCCGACTAGAAAACATACTTGTATAAATGTGTATTATATATATATGTATGTATGTATACATATATATATATATATATTTCTCTCTCTCACTCTCTCTTTCTCTTTTTCTTTATGCCTCTCTTTCTCTCGTGTCGATCGTCTGGTTACAATATCGGACATTACATATCAACGTACTTATTTCAAACGCCAACGAAGAATTCGAATGAACGAAGGAGCCTTGAATACTAAACTATATAAAAGATATCAACGACCAGAGAACTTGTTGAAATAAATATGTTACACGCGTTGGTGATGATAATAATAATAATAAAATAATATAATAATAATAATAATAATAATAATAATAATAATAATAATAATAATAATAGCGATAATAATAATAATAATAGCAATAATAATAATAATGATCATAATAATATAATATAATATAATATATAATATAATATAATAACGATAAACTTTGACGTACAGTGCTGCATTCTCTCTATTTACAATAAACACAATCCTGTATGACCGCTGGCATTGCATTCTGCTTATTTATGTTATTTATTAATTTTTTTTCTTTCTTTCTTTCCTTCTTTCTTTCTTTCTTTCTT
>NC_066597.1:4742500-4757500 GCF_905475345.1 Vespula vulgaris | reverse complement strand
GAGGAGGAGGAGGAGAAGGAGGAGGAAGAGAAGGATGAGGAGAAGAAAGATAGAGGAAGAGCAAAAAAGATGGAGGTTTCTTTGGAAAAGAAATGTCTTGTCGAAAAGTGTACGATATCAGAAAAAATTTCGATACGATATCTATGCACCGTATATACGTCGATAGAGATTTGAACGCGCGCATCGTCAATCTCTCTACGCTCTACGCGGTCCGATGATGCGCTCCTCTCTCTTTCTTTCTCTCTTTCTCTCTCTCTCTCTCAATTTTCTGGGGAGATAGTAGCACTTTTGTGTTTCCTTTTTCTCTTTTTTCCTTTTTATTTTTTTATTCTTCTATTTCTTTTTTTCTTTTTTTTCTCTCTTTTTTTTTTTTTTTTTTTAACAAGAAACAGCACGCGATCGCGATCTGTATTTTATACTACGTGAAAAGTACGGTACTCATATCAAACGATTAATTTAGGCGTTTTTGACGTATGGGAATATACGTTTGCGTTTTCAATAAATTCCCGTATGATCCCTCTTTCTCGTCTGTAACCATCCCCCTCCACCCTCCTTCTCTTCCACCCACTCTCTCTCTTCCCAATCCTCCCACTCTACAATACCCTTTTTTTTCATTTCCTTTGCTTTTTGTTCTTCTTTTTCTTCTTTTTTATCACCGTGAAGGCCGAAAAAAATACACCATTAAAAATCTTACCGAAGGTCACTTTTGAGTTTTTCTTTTTTTTTTCTTTTTCTTTTCTTCTTCTTTTCTTTTTTTTTTGGTCTCGCTCTGACGCTCGTTAAAACGCTCACGTAAAAATGTTTGAAGGCGAATGGGCCGTCGATGTCTCCATTACGAAAGATCTATTCCCGATGAACGTGATCGCGAGTAAAACGTTAGGCGAAGGCCTCGAGTACATATATATGTATATAAATACATTTTATATATTCTTTTTTTTTTCTTTTTCTTTTTTTTCTTTTTTATCGCGTAAGTATGTATGTATATAATAACGATACAAGGAGAATCGGAGAGAGGATGCGTGAAAGAGCGCCAAGTGATCTTTTTCCTTACTCGTTCTCTTCCCCCTTCGCTCTTACCCTTTACTTTCTTGCACGTGTTGTATAATGAGTTTAAGAAAAAAAAAAAAAAAAAAAAGAAAAGAAAAAGAAAAGAAAAAGAAAAGGAGAAAAAAACGAAGAAAGAAAAAAGAATAGTGCAAGAGCTCGTTTTTCTTCGCTAATCGTTTAACCTCTAACCCCTTATACGCGCCCATTGCAATTTATCCCTTTGTCCCTTATATTTCTCGTCTAATTTCGCAGATCAAAACTCTCGTAACGATCCGACAGACGTTATTTTTACTTTGATTTATTTTTTTTTTCTTCTTTACCGACTATATATAGTACAATCTCGAGATTCTTCTCCGATTGTCGGGGAGGTTCGAAGGTCCCGTTCGCAAAAGTCACGCGCAACGTGTAAAATTTTGAAAAATAGCACGATATCTCGACGAAATGGAGCTACCCATCTTCTCTCTCTCTCTCTCTCTCTTTCTCTCTCGTTTTCTTTCTCTCTTTCTTTCACACGTTCCTATCTTTCTTTATTTGCCCCTTTATTTTCTTTCTCTCTTTCGCTCTCTCATTCTCAATATCACAAGCACACATATCGTTTTCTCTCTCGCACATACATAGATACACGCACAAAACAGACACGCAACATCATATTATTATCTCGCATTCCAATTTATCAAATTCATACAATCTTTTTTTTTTTTCTTTTTTTTTCCTTTTATTCTTTCACCGGGTTCCTGTGTCACCATCTCCCGTTTTTCATCGTCCCTAATCTCTAAACCTTATAATTTTTATACTTGGCATACCCCAAACATGGCAGGAAGGCAATAATTACACTTAATAAAGTACATCGATCATTTTTTTTTTCGTCCCAATGTGTACTCGTCGTTCATAAAAAGACGTCGACTTTCTTTTTCTTTCTTTCTTTCTTTCTTTCTTTCTTTCTTTCTTTCTCTTTCTTTCCACTCACTTTATATATTTTCTTTCTCTCTCTTTCTCAGTTCTTAAATACCTCTCTGTATCTGTTTATCTCTCTCTCATTCTCTATAACTTTTTCTTTCTCTCTTTCTATCTATCTCTCGCTTTATTCGGTAGACAATCGTAGGGTGAAATTTTGTACATCTTTCTTGTGTGTTATGTATGTATGTGTGTATGTATATAAGTGTATATACGCGTATGCTTTCTCTCTCTCTCTCTCTCTCTCTCTCTCTGTATTTTTCTTCCTATTATTATTACATATTACTCGAGTATATGTATATGTATGTAAGATCGGCGATATCGCTCACTGCGTCGCACAGATTAGAAAAATAATCGTTTTACGTGGCGTGGTCGTTTCATTTCCTCCATATCTTATTCTTTTAAAATTATTACTCTACTCCGAGAAGTTTAACTTCCTCCTTTCTGTTTTTTATTTTTTTAATTTTTATTTTTGCTCGCTTCTTTTAATCCTTCGTTCCTTCTCTTTCTCTCTCTTTCTCTCTTCTCAAAACGAGGAAGAGTAAGAAAAAAAAAATAAAAGATCGTAAAGAAGAAAAAAAGAGGAAGAGAAAAAGAAGTGAGTTTCGGAGAAATGAAAATACTAGGAGGATTAAGGGTGTAGATAGGGTTGGAATATAGGGAATAGGGGATGAGGGTTAGGGATGAGGGTTAGAAGGGAGAATGATCGAACGACACGCCACGTGTCACGACCGGGCAGTGCAGCGCGCAACTAACCATACGTGTCTCTCTCACTCGTACGTTTTTCTCTGTGTGTTGTTTATCCGTTTGTTTGTAAACGTGTATGTTCATATATATATATATATTTGTGTGTATGTGTGTGTGTGTGTGATTTGGTATCCGGAGGCTGTGAGACTACTTTTGGGTCGCGAAAAAGCCGCAGGCCGGTCGTCGTCGTCGTCGTAACGAATCTCTTCTCGATCACGACGACTATTATTATAATCGTATTTACGAATTATTATACATTTGGCATTAAAAGTACAGCTATTATCGTCATATACATCGTACGCGTAGGTATAAATTTGGTATACTTAGGCTGTCTATTTTTCTGTCTCTGTGTAGTATGTTTATACGAGCGCGTATGTCTCCCTGATGTATGTTTTGTGTATACCTGTCTGTAGAAAGTAAATGTACGTGTAAAATTCTTTATTTGTGACACGAGTAAAAGAAGAAGAATAATAAACATGTACGCCAATACATGTAATAATACATACATACATACGAGCGCGTCAATGTGTATTTTCTTTCTCTTTCTCGCAATTGCATGTACGATTACAAACTTCTTCATCCATATATATGTATATATATATACACACATATATATATAAATTTCTAAGTTATCTTAAGGAAAAAGAAAAAGAGAAAGAAAAAAAGAAAGAAAGGAAGGAAGGAAGGAAGGAAGGAAGGAAGGAAGACAAATAAATAAATAAATAAAAAAAAAAAAAAAGAAAGAAAGAACGAAACAAAAGGTTAATAAAACAGCGTGTACTTGAATAATTTGAATATAAACCGAATACTTTATCGATCATATACATAAGTTCCTTTGTAAAGAAGTTTGTACGCACGTGTAAATTATGTTGTGTTACTTACTTACGTAAGTATAATACTTACGCACGTGTTTAATGTATCTTATATATGTTTTAAGTAAGTGTTCTCGCGTTAACGTGTTTCTGTTAATGTTGATGATTGATGCTGCTGTTTTTGGCGTAAATGAGTAGCTGTAGTGGTGGTAATGGGAGGTGGGTGGTGAGCTACGATCCTTCCACCATTTTTTTTATTTTTTCTCTTTCTCTCTCTCTCTCTCTCGTTCCTCTCCCTGGAAGTAAATCGAATATGTGTATGTGTGTGTGTGTGTGTGTATGTATGATATATGTATCTCGTCTCTCTCGATCGCCGATCGTCGACGACGACAAGAAAGAAGAGAAGAAACGTTCGGCGACCCGGCGACGATCGACGACGCAGCTTTTGAATGACGACTCTGCTTTCTCGATAGTAGTTTCTACTCACTCTTTCTTTCTCTCTTTCTTTCTTTCTTTCTTTCTTTCTTTCTCTCTCTCTCTCTCTCTCTCTCTCTCTCTTTCTCTCTCACTCTCTCTCCCTCTCTCGCTCTCTTTCTTTCTATCTTTCTCTAACACATACACGCACGCACGCACGCATTCACTCTTATTCTCTCTTTTTCTCTTTTCTCTACATTTTCTCGCTTTTTCCTACATTTTCTTATTATTATCTTCTCGTCGTCCGCTTCTCCTTTTTTTGATTCTAAATCTCTCCCTCCCCACCCACTTCTTCTTCTCCTTTTTCTTTTATCTTATTCACGAAATTTTGTTTCTTCCTCTCCTAGAAATAACTTCTTCTTCTTCTTCTTCTTCTTCTTCTTCTTCTTCTTCTCCTCCTTCTTCTTCTTCTTCTTCTTCTTTTACTACTTTTTCAAGTTCGCAACGCGACTTTTTATCTCTTTTTTTTTCTTCTTCTTATTCTTCATCCTCTTCCTCTTTCTCCTTTTTTTCTTCTTCTTCTTCCTCCTCTTTTCCTTCTTCTTCTTCTTTTTCTTTTTCTTCTTCTTCTTCTACTTTTCAATTACTTTATTCACGTAGAGTCTAACAGCGGGTTTGTACGTGGCGTTCAAGCGGAGCCCACGAACAAGGCTCGTCGTCGATTCTCGACAATCTTTCTTCGTACGTAGAAAAGTCCTCGCGCTAGCTCTATATATATATATATATCTTCTCTCTCTCTCTCCTTCTATCTCTTTCTATCTCTCTCAGCGAGTTGCTAACTTTCTCTCTCTCTCTCTCTCTCTCTCTCTCTCTACCTTCCTTTTAAATCCAAAGTCGTCTCTCTTCTTCTTTCTTTTTTCGAGAAGATCGCTCCTTTATACTTCTCTTTTTTCGTCTTCTTTTTCTCCTCCTCCTCCTCCTTCTTCATCTTCTTCTTCTTCTTCTTCTTCTCCTATTTGAACCTCAAAGTGTTCTTCGAGAAATCCCGGAGTACTGAAAGACGAGAGAGAGAGCGTCTTGTGGTCCGTCGAACGGAAAATCGTCGTCACTTTCTATCTCTATATATATTTCTCTCTCTCTCTCTCTCTCTTTCTCACTCTCACTCACTCTTATCTCTCTCGCTCTCACTCTCTTTCTCTATCTATCTATCTATCTATCTATCTATCTTTCGCGTCTCGACGGACAGAAAAAGCTTACTCTCTTTCTCTCGCTCTCTTCTTCTTCTTCTTCTCCTTCTTCTCTCACTCTCTTCCACTTTCTCATCTCTATCTCTATCTCTCTCTTTTTTACACTCGCTCTACTTGCTTGCTCACTCGCTCTCGGAGAGTCGTAAATCGTCGCTTACTATTCGCAACGGGAGTCGGTAAGGGGTTCCAACTTCACTGGGATCTTGTCCTTGTCCTTGAGACTGTGCGGACTCTTTACGAGGTCGGCTATATCCTCTTGAAAGAGATTCTCCGGTCGTGGACTGACGAAGCTCCGTGCTGGCTTATAAGTCATACCACTGACACCGATACCAACTTCTACGCTACCCGGTATATGTCCAGGATCCATCAATGGGCCCAAAGGACTCGCCAGTGGACTTTCCATTGGACTTTCAGGTGGTCCACCAGAGCCTGGACTCGCCAGGCCAAGATTCAATGGTGAATTACCGGTATTGTTGTTACCACCACAACCGATCATTCCGGCTCCATTGTTACTACCGATACCGCTCGCATTATTGTTGTTGTGATGCTGACTCGCTTGCATCGCAGCTTGGAGATTCGACGTGAGACTCGTCGATAGGCTCGTCGATAGATTCGTCGCCATCATGTCGTGTTGCGAGTGTGCTGCTGCTACCATGCTACACATTTGATGCCTTAGACCTGAAAACAATAATTACATTTTCTACTTCATACACGCACGTTATTCTATTAAAATTTATTCCGATACTTTTGAACGATCAAACCTATATCTTCGTTTCTGAATCAAGATCTAATATATTTTTCTTATTTTTTTCTGTTTTTTTTTTTTTCTTCTATTTATAACTATAGGAAATTTGTTACAGTTCCTGATAACCTTTCAAATATAATTCTTATTATATTCGTCAAATGTACAGTAACTCTAATCAAGTTTTAGTGTGATGTATTATAATTATGCTAACGTTTAGATCGTAAATTTGATGTAATTTTTTAAAGAAACTGTTTCATCATTTAACGGTATATTTCTTTTAGTTTTTCTTAAATTGGAATTTCTAAAATTCTATATATTTCCTAATCTAAAATGTTTAAAAATACCTTGAGCAACAGCAGCCACCGCCGCAGCTGCAGCAGCACCAGGACTAACGGCTCCTTCCGGTCCATTGCAAGCTGCATAATTCGCCAAAGTTGGATACATCGATGCTGGTTCCTCTTTAACAATATGTGGAGAATGACCGTCTCTGAAGACAACTGCACGAATGACACCACGAATGTGTTCGTCTGGCCAAACGCCGAGTAAAATCCTTTGCGGTCGTCCTCTTCCTTTCGGTCGCAAATCTATGTTAAATGAAACCGAGAAAAAAAAAAAAACGATTCATTCTAAATCAAATTACACATATTTATTCGCTTATCATAGTGACCAATCTCGTTTCTCGCTTTTCGTGTATCGTTTACGAAAATCATTCACGATGGTTGGTATTGTTTTTTTATTTCTTTTTATTTTTATTTATTTATTTTTTTCTATTGGAGTCTCATGATAATTTTTTATAATATAATTTACACACACACACGTATATATATACATATATTATATTGTGTAATAAATTATGTAATTACGTAATTAATAATTACATAATCATAATACATTATGTATACATTCTGTGTATGTATATATAAATTACGTAGTGCGATATAAAGTTGTGATAAAAAATGTAACAAATTAGATAATTATGTAAGTATTACATAATATATGTATACGTATATGTAATATATGCATACATGTAGATACAACTGAATTTTTGCAGGATGTTTTTTTTTCTTTTCTTATTTCATGTTCTTTCATTTTTCTTTCTCATTTGTTTTCTTTTTTTTTACTTTTTCTTTCTTTCTGTTGTTTTTTTTTTTTTGAGGGTGGATCACGAATCGAAGAACGAAAGAAAGCAACGGAGAAAAAGATTGTGAAGAGACAACTAATACTTACCGGCCCCGCCATCAGCGCTAGGACCTAACATGTTGTGGACTCTGTTCGCATAGAGGACGAATGTCGGATAAGGGATGTCGTATTTTCTGCAAAGAAAAAGATAACGTATTATTATTATTTATCGTTTTTAAACATCTTTCAGACTTTGCATATTTATTTTTCGCGAGAATTTTCGATGTCATTTTTATCAATATCTTGAAATCCTCGAGAAAGATTTTTATCTTGAAAGATTTATCTCGATTAAACGAACTGTTATTGCTTCAAAAAATATTATAGCATGTTCGGATATACGATACATTTATTAACGATGTAAAACAAATTTTAATAAATTTTCAAACGCACAAAATAAAGACGCTACGATAAACTTTTTTCAAGATAGTTATATATTATTATAAGAATGTTTATTAAATTTTATTTATTAGTTGACAGAATAGCCGATGGTTGGAGCGATAAAGATTCAAAATAAAAGGAAAGGAAGGAAGAAAGAAAGAAAGAAAGAAACGAAATGATAAAAAAGAAAAAGAAAATAAAATAAAAAGAAAGAATTATACATGCATTCGAAGATATCATTAATTCGAATATTTACTTCTTCTTAAAAAAAGAGAAAAAAAAAAGAAAGAAAGAAATACACACAGACACACACACCGTTATGTTACCAGATCAATCATTCATTTTTATGAATTCAGTTAACCTACTTTGAAGTAGTTAATTCCAAGAAATGACATATGTATTATACAGAGAAACACAGTTATGGTAATATATATGTAATATGTACGAAGTACCGACGCAAAACAGTAGTTTTTTTTTTCCTCAACGAATTTCTCAGCTTCGAACTCATGAGAAAGTGAGAAAGAGAGAAAAAGAGAGAAAGAGATAGAAAAGGACGAAGAATGTGAGTCCGTCGAATTCGAGGACATATACAATGTATATAAATTTCTCTCTTTCTCTTTCTCTCTTTCTGTTCATCTGTCACTCATTCTGTATCTCTCTCTTTTCCTTTTTTTTTCCTCTTGTTTTCTTTTACTTTGACGTCGATCAAGTGTTATTCCAAGAAATTATATAGGTCAGTGTGCCAGAGAATTTTCTAAGAAATTAAATGGGTCAGTGTGCCAGAGAATTTTCCAAGAAATTATATATAGATCCGTCGAACGTTTCATCATTTACACCGATTATTCGTAAATAATATTAATAATTAATTATAATTATAATATATATCATTTTTATAATAATATATATATATATATTATAAATTAATTACAAGATTCTAGAAAGTTGAATTAAAAAAAGAAATGTCTACTTTCGTTTTTTGACATTAACAATTAATTATAATTATAATTTATATTTAATTTTTGTAACAACAACAACAATAATAATAATAATAATAATAATAATAATAATAATAATAATAATAATAATAATAATAATAATAATAATATATATCAATTATAAGATTCCAGAAAGTTGAATTGAGAAAGTCTCCTTTCGTCTTTTATCATTAATAAGTAATTATAATTATAATTTATATATAATTTTTATGATAATAAAAATAAAAAAAAATAATGACAACAAAAAAAATATATATATATATACATACATTAGAAACTAATTATTTGATTCTAAAAAATTGAATCAAAAAATGTCTCCATTCTTTTTTCATATCGATATTAAATATTAAAAGAAAATGTGTACGATAACAACAACTCATCTTCCTTGCTTTTGCTTTTCTCTATTTTCTTTCTTTCTTCTTTTCTTTATACCGAATTAAATATTAGATAATGAAGAAATGAATTTAAGAAAACTAGAAAAACTTGCCTCGCTGCTTGACTCAATGAAAGTCCTTCCTTAAGGACACTGAAGATCGCTTCCGCCATTGTTTCCGGTCTCCAGGATTTCAATGGGCCACGTTCACGGAAGCGTAGATTGTGGACCAGACTCTGATTGGTGTTCCAACATTTCTGCCACATCGACTGCAGCTGATACTGGTAGCTGTCTGCTAGTTAACGTCCCCCCGTGGAAAAAAACGGAGAGAAAACAATTAGTCAATGGTTTTTTGTAAACGCCAAATTAATGTGTACATATACACATACACATACACATACATATATGTATATATATATATATATATGTACATATGAAAAAACGCGTATATAGTATAGCACTACACAAACCGTATTACAGTGACGGAAACGTTAAAAAATTCCGATTTAATTTCGGAATTTCTCGTTTTCTCTATTTACTTTTTTTCTTTCTTTTTTATTTTTTGTTGTTTTCGTCCTTTGTTTTTTGTTTTTTTTACGTATTAATTTCTACGTTCTCGTTTATGTTGGAAACAAAGAAAAAAAAGAAAATAGAAAAATAATAAAAAAAAAAAAAATAAATAAATAAAAAAATAAAAAGAAGAACAAAAAAAGAATAGAATAAATAAATACGCATGTAGATGGAAGCGCGATTGTGACGCGTAAAATGTGACGCGTAGTAAAACTGAATCGAACGTGTTTTTTGTTACATCCTTTTCTTTTCTTGTTGATACTTTCTCGCTTTAGAATTTCGAGTTGTGTTTTTGACTTTGTAAGATCCACATATGCTTCTCTTTCTCTCTCTCTCTCTCTCTCTCTCTCAATCTCTTTCTCATTCTCTCCCTCTCTCTCTCTCTCTCTCTTATACCTTCGATATTGTAGATTGCCTGTAAAATGAAGAATCTTAAGAAAGATACAAAATATGAAGTTCAAAGGTTAAATGAATTATTACATAACCTGTTAATTATTATATAACGTATCGATTGTATTGTCGTCGTTTATACAATCGTTACAAAGATGCGTTCAATTTGTAACAAAACAAGCTCAATCGTTTAAAAAGAAAAGAAAAGAAAAGAGAATAGAAAGGAAACGTATTAATAATATTAAAAATAAAAATAATAATAATAATAATAATAATATTAATATTAATAATAATAATAATAATAATATTAATTAGTAATAATATAATAATATTAATAAAATAATAGCAATAGCAATATTAATAATAATAATAATAATAATAATAATAATAATAATAATAATAATAATAATAATAATCGTTATTTAACGTTAAATACTAATTAGGTTATCGTCGTTATTTAATTATTGCATCATCACTATTACAATCATTGCTCACGGAAATTCGAAGTCGTTCCGAGTTTCTTCTCTCTCTCTCTCTCTCTCTCTCTCTCTCTCTCTCTCTTTCTTTCTCTCTCTCTCATACTCACTACTCGACATTTATTCGAATTACTCGCTTAATTTTAATATAAACGAGTTTATAATCAAGATTAATATTGGAAAGAGGACACAGTTTAAATATTAAAAAGCATTCATCACCCAGTTCTTTTCGTTAATTTTGTCAAAGACGAATATTACAAAAAAAAAAAAAAAAAAGGAGGAGAGAAGAAAAAAAATTAGATTAAGAAGATAAAAAGGATAAAAATAAAAACTAATAAAAGAAAAAGAGAAAAAAAGAAGAAATAAATAAATAAATAAATATAGAAAGAAAGAAAGAAAGAAAAAGAGAAAAAGAAAGAAAGAAAGAAAGAAAACAATTTCTTCTCGAGTTTAGACTTTTTTAAAGTGCGAATTTACGTGCGCGTTTTTCCAGAAACGAGGAGAAGAACGAAGAAGAACGAACGTTATTCGGTAAATAATAACTCTTCTTACATACGTATCACACACACACACACACACACACACACACACACATATCATACATACATAATAAACATACGGAGAAACTTACTCTTCCTCTCTCTTTCTCTCTTTCTCTTTCTCTCTCCCAAATACGTACTCGTCATACACGTATTTACGTAGTATACACATCGTAGATCTACATGTATCGTGATCATTCACTGTATATATCGAGAGCACCCAGTATGGCACGAATGGCCTTAATTCACAACGATTATTTAATAGTTAAGTTATTGAGTTTAATTAAGCCTCCTCCAATTTGACGATTAATACAATTCATTGGAAATACGAGCGCGAGCTCGTGCGCGTGCGAGCACACGCTTCACTCTTCTCACACCCATATTCGATTCTGACGAGGATAGAAAAGAGTTTACGTTTTCTATCTTTAGAAAATTGTTTCACGAATAGCTTAAAAACGATTGAGAGCGTGGCTAAGTTGAACGGTGGGGGTTGATGGTGAATGATGAATAGGAAAGAAGTGGGGGAAGGTTATGGGTTATTGAGTGCGAAAGGTAAGAGAAGGAAGTTCTTTAAACATCTTATTTCTTCGAATTCCTTCTCCACTTCTCGTTTCCCTTTGCTAAAGCGGAAAAGTCGACCGTGATAATTTAATCCAAATGCAAGATTAGATTCCGTAAAACGAAGCGCCCTCGTTATACTTTCATGATCTATCGTCTCCTTCGTACAAACGCGTCTCCTTATAGTCTAGACTTGGAATATCGCGTGATACGTATTTCCTTTTATCTTTATCTCTATCTATATATCTATATCTATATGTATGTATCTCCATCTATTTATCTATCTATCTATCTATCTATCTCTTTCTCTCTTTCTCTCTTTCACACAGTCTCTCGTTTTTCTTTACTCTTTTTTTTTATATTTTTTTGTTACTCTCTTTTGAACACAACGATGATGATCACGTACGCGCGCATATACGTATACACCTATACGCTAATACATATCAAACGCACAATACGGTAATATTTTTAATAGTTTTGAGATTTATAGAAAAAAGAAGAAAAAAAAAGAAAATATAGAAGAAGAATCTGTAAATGTAAATGTAACGTTAGAAGATCTTTTTTATTTTTCTTTTTCTTGTTTTTTTTTCCTTCCTATCTTTCGCTCTTTCTTTCTTTCTTTCTTTCTTTCTTTCTTTCTTTCTTTTCTTTCCTTCTGTTGAAATAAAGGAGTTAAGAATGTTAACGTTAAGAACGTTTTTATAGTTTTATTCTGACAAACGATTCTAATTTATTCTTAAATTCTTTCGTTAATATTTTCAATAGATTAGAGATTTTACTACTGTTAGAAAATGTTTTTTCGTATTTTCCTTTTCATTTTTTTGTTTTGTTTCGTATCATTTCTTTTTTTTTCTCTCTTTTTTCCTTTCCTTTCCTTTTCTTTTTCTATTCTATTCTATTCTATTCTATTCTTTTCTTTTCTTTTCTTTTCTTTAGTTCAAATAAAGGAATTATAATGTACGGAATGTTGTTTTTATAATTCTTTTCTCACAGACGAGTCTTTAATTAATTTTTCAATTCTTTCGATTACTTTCTTTACGTCCCTTATTCGACTAATGTGTACGAAGTATTAATTCTTTCTTTAAATGTCTTAATTAATGATTAATTATCGTTAACGGGAGACGTTATTTATATCATCGAAGATAATAATTACGATTTTATTACGATCGGACTTCTCATGATGCTAAATTAAGAAATGCAAAAGTTTCGACCTTTGTGATCGAACGATATGTTTCTCTGTGAGTACGTATACGTACTATACACATACGTGTGTTATTTTCTTTTCTGTTTTTTCTTTTTTTTTTTTCTCTTTCTCGATATATACATATACATATGTGTAACTTCGTTTTATGACTTTGAGTTAAGTTTCTAATAATAAGAATAACATAACATAACAATTCGTAAAAAAAAGATATTATACGAATTGTTAAATAGAGTATTTTAATGTCAATAATTATTTCGCAAAAAATATTTCTCTCTCTCTCTCTCTCTCTCTTTCTCTCTGTCGCTCTCTCTCGCTCTCTCTTTCATTCATTATTTCTTTTTTTCTCTTTATTACTATGACACGTCATCGTAGCTATGACGCATCTAATCTAATATTAGAATATCACGAATTCTAATATCGTTGAAAATCATTATGCATTGTTAACATTAGCATTGACAATTAATATAAGCGTTATAATTTTCCTAAAAATTTACAACGTTCTTTTATCTATCTCTTATCTAGAGAAAAAAAAACCAGAAAAAAAAAAAGAAAAAAATTCATATCTCAAAAAATACAAATCTTTTCAATATCATCGAGCATTATATCGAAAATTACGATACGTAGATATCTATGTATAAATTGTTGTATTATATACAATAATTCAACCGCGTTTTGCGTTAATTATATAAATGGAATGCATTTAATGCGTCTTTTTTTTTACGTTCGTTCTTAGGTACATACGATTAATTAACTAATTAATTAATTAATATCCAATGGAAGACGATCAAGCGGAAGGCACTTGTGACATCTTAATAAATCACGATTACTCGGAGAATACGAATTATTGTTTAGTCGACGTACATATATCTAACAGTTGAGTTACAAATGTGAAACAATTTTGAGAAATCTTTTATAAATAATTCCACGACATTGAACACATGCGATGTAAGACATAAACTCTAATTAAAGAGAATTTATATCTCAAATATTCAATAATCCCACATTTTCATAATTCATTGTTCCAATACAAACTTCTACTATCCTTTTTTCGTTGATAAAGTTTAAAAGCGTTTCGTTCGTGAAATAGATAACCTTGATTGCTTGACCAATCAAGTGTCGTCAAATTTCTTTTTTTCTTTTTCTTTTATTAGGCAAAATTTTATCTTAACCCTTTTAATACCTCAGAGTCGATATATCAGCTTTCAATTTTTAATATAACTTAAACACACGTAATGACATTTCTTACTTCATTTACGGAAAACAATCGTTTCCTTTCTTTAATACAATATTACATAGAAAATAAAATAAAATAAAATAAAAGATAAGAAAACATCTTCACGAAGAAAAACACGTTACTTTAAACGTTCAGGATATTTTTCAAGCATAATAGAAGAACATATAAAGGTATTACAAGGGTCAAATACAAATTTCTTTTACATAATAATCGATCACATAAACTCGCACAGTTACGTACAATTTATCATATATATATATATACATACATATATAGAATTAATGAACAAAAGTTTTATTGAGATATTCGTATTCTAAATCGTTTCTCTGTCTGCTCTCTGCTGCACTCTCTAAGTGTATCGCCGATGTCGTGGTCGTGGTCGTGGTCGTGGTCGAGGTCGAGGTCGTGGTCGAGGTCGTGTTCGAGGTCGTATTCGTGGTCGTGGTCGTGGTCGTGGTCGTCGTCGTCGCTCTCGTTGGCAATGACGATGAATGTCATCGGCCATCTTCTCCGGTCATTCGTTCTCGTTTTCATCGTTGAAATACAAGGACACTATAGAGTGTTTCTTACAAAAGGCCCACCACCAACGAAAACCCGAGAGCCCGGTAAATACGAACCCAGGATCACGTTTTCGTCTTAACTTTTCAACGAAGTTCAATATCACGTTAAGGGACTTTTTCGTTCGTCGATTATATGGGCTAATGCTTATGTCGCAACAAAATTCAAGGACGGCAGTTTCTTCGTTCGAATTTAAACCAGCTTCCTCCAGGACCATCATCCTCTTCGATTTACCAAGGATGTTGTCGTATAGGGTGCCTTTAGGTATACCATACTTTGTTGATGCCTGTGTGAACCTCATCTTTTGGGTAACCACAGCCTCGATTGCTTCTTGAAGGTCATGCCGAGTCCACGTAGGTGCCTTCAGCTTCAGCAGGCTCGTATAGTCAGCTAGAAAATAGTCATGCGATTTTCGGATTCCCTTTTTTTTTTCTTTATCTATCTCTAGCTCTAGCTCTCTCTTTCTCTCTCCCTCTTTCTCTCCCTCTCTCTCTCTGTCTCTTTTCCTCTTTCCTATCAGTATCGATATATCTGTCTCTCTTTCGAGAGGAAGAAGAATAACAATAATAATAATAATAAT
>NC_066597.1:4722500-4737500 GCF_905475345.1 Vespula vulgaris | reverse complement strand
AAAAAGGAAGAATATAAGAATCGATGAGAGAAGATGAATCTAAAATATAACGTTTTGGAAAAAGAAAAAGTAAGCTGAGATTTAGAAAGGAGGGAAACTCTCTTTGTTAATTTAATTGTGCGTGTATCAAACAGTTGCAAATAATGAATTTTCCTTTCTCTTTCTCTCTCCTTTATCTTTCTCTTTCCATCTCTATCTCTCTTCTTTCTTCATCTTTACATCTACGAGCATTTCGTGTATAATGCATATATATAAGAGATATTGTTGGTAGAGATTTGCGATTTAAGATACTTTTTTAAACCATCTTTTTTACAAGAACAAATCAATTTTTTATAAATCTTTTTATAATTCAGTATAAAAAATTCATTAATTTCTTAAACCACATCTTCCACGTTTTAAAATACTATATTTCTAGACGAAAACAATACAAAATTTGATTAAGAAAATGATTGACTGACGTGATATATTTTTTGATCAGCAGAAAAGAAATGATGAATGATATTAAACGTGTAATAATTACTAAATAACGTATTTGCGTTAATATTAACGTATGTCATTTATACTATATCACAAAAATTTATTAAATGTGATTTAAAAATTGTTAATTATATTAAATTATAAAAAATATTCTTGTTTTTTTCTTTTTGTTAAAAATATAACACGGTAATGATAATTTGTACGATATGTATAATTTGAAACAACTTACGAGAGTATGATTTAGAAAAAACATACATATATATATATATATATATTTACATTTAATATTAGATCTCATTTATATTTAACAATAAAAAAAAAAAGAGAGAGAGATGATTGAAAAATTAATAAGATAAGGTTGACATGACCAATATGTATTTAGTGTTGTAGAAAAGAAGTAACTAGACTTGCATACATACATACATATATAATTCGAAGTTAACCACGAGGATCTCCCTCCATATCTCTTTCTCTCTCTTTTCTCTCTCTCTCTCTCTCTCTCTCTCTCTCTCTCTCTCTCTATCACTTTCTCTCACTCTTTTCCTCTTATAGGTAAAATCGGGGGATGAGCGTAATTTCGAGAAGCGACCGCTGCCGGCGACGGCTGCACGCATCTCGAGCTAAACCACACAAAGAATTATCGAACAGACCGTAGCCGTTTCTGGCAAATGCATGTCGAAACGAAAGAGATAGAAAGAGAAAGAGAAAGAGAAAGAGAAAGGGAAACAGAGAGAGAGAGAGAGAGAGAGATAGGGAGAGTGGACACGAGAGAGAAAGTGAACGCCAGTGCAGTCGTAGCTCGGACGTGCAAGCAGTATATCGTGTCGCGTGCATTTTTCATTGTCTCGTGTCCCTGTGACGGTGCAGTCGAGGAATAGAAAAAGAAGGGTGGCATAGAGATAGGGAGTAGAAGAAAGAGCGAGAGAGAGAGAGAGAGAGAGAGAGAGAGAGAGAGAGAGAGAGAGAGAGAGAGAGAGAGAGAGAGAGTAACGTCGAAGAACGTACGACGTGCAGTCTGACGTGTGCATTGACGAGAAAATTGCAAGGGAGCTCGTGCACTCTCTCTCTCTCTTTCTCTCTATCTATCTGTCTCTTTCTCTCTTTCTATCGTCTTCTTTTTCCCAGAATAATCGACCTCGTATATTATTTTCGGCTCTACGTCTTTCTTCCCAAAGAAAGAGCGCGCGTGCGCAAAAGCGGAAAAAGGACAGAAACAGAGATAGAGAGAGATAGAGAGAGAGAGAGAGAGAGAGAGAGAGAGAGACTATTTGCTGGCATACAAAATTTCACTTTCTTCGTATCTTATCGATATTTCTGATTTAAGTGACAAAGTTATTCAAATTCTTATAGAAAAATAAAAGAATTCTTCTTATTCTCTATTTATATACACATACACACATACATATAGATAGAGAGACGTACACATATCTGTATATATAATAATAGTTTAATATATGTTCTATGACAGAGAACTTGAAGTATTAGATGATAAATACATTTGCGTTTTAGAATGTGATTCATAGGTAATTACGTATTCCTCATTAAAACGATATCCTTCCCCTATCTTTCCTCTTGTCTCAGAATGTATAATATACGAAATAATAATAATAATAATAATAATAATAATAATAATAATAATAATAATAATAATAATAACAACAATAATAATAATAATAACAATAATAATATTATTAAACATTCACATAAATATGAGAAAGTTCAAAGGCCATGCACGATAGTGCACGATATTGCAAACATTTTTTTTATATAGAAGAGGAAGTTTAGACTTGGCAGAGACTCGTTTAATTAGCCTAACATTCTCATAAATTGAATTAAGAAAATAACAATAACAATAAAATTATTATTATTTTATACACCTACTTAGATTAGTAGATACAAATTTATTATATATTTATAAATACATATACATACGTACATACATATATATATATTTATAACGACCATGCACATGACCTAATTCACATTATTTCAATAATTTTTCAAAATAATCCGTAGTAATGATAAAATAAGAAAGAAATCGATCGAACCTTCGTGATCCGAAATTAAGGTGGTAAAATTGAAAAGAACTTCGTTCACGCGTCAGATTTTACAAAAGGGGTGGCGACTGGTCGGTATATATAGTAACAGAGCAACGGCAGCAATGCCGGTAGTAGCCTAGGCACCGACTATGTGCCAGCAGCCCGCTTTCTGTATGATGCATGCCGCTAATGGAAATGAGGCCTTCGAGCTTGCATATCCCTTTCCTGTGCGAAGTTACGTCCCTCTCACTCCTCTCTTTACTCTATCTCTTTCAACTCCCTCCCTCTCCCTCTCTCTCTCTCTCTCTCTCTTTCTCTCTCTTTCTTCTTCTCCCTATTTCTTTCTCTCTCTTGTACACGGGCGTAAACGTCAAGCATAGTTTGCTCCTCTCGTCGCTACTACTTCTTTCCCCTTGCTTTCTTTCTCAGAGGCTCGGCCTCGAGAAGACAGAGGCATCCGCACACGCTCGGTCGAAGAGGGTTCGTGAATTAAATATGGCCAAGCGAGATACGCGGCTTCCGTCTCTCTATTTCTCTCTATTTTTCTCTTTCTATCTCTATCTCTATCTCTCTCTTTCTTTCTCTTTCTGTTTTACGCGAAAGAGAGATTTTCCTCTCACTTTGATACTCCATCGTTCTCTCTTTCTATATATACATAACATGTGTGTGAATGTACACGTGTGTATATATATATATATATATATTTCTCTCTGTCTCTCTCTCTCTCTCTTTTTTTCTTTCTCACTCTTTTTCTTTATATTCTTTCTTTCCCTTCTCATATTCATATATCATCCATCTTCTCGTATGCTTTTACACCTGTTAATCGTCCCTATGTCACCGAATATTTCTCCCATTCTTTTTCATTCCCTTTACTTCCTAAGATTGTTCTCCCTTACAAATGTCAAATCCTTGATAATCATCTCTATCTAAATAAAGTTTTCAAAGGTTTGTTATTTCAATCGAAACAAAAAGAAAAAGAAAAATAAAGAAAGCAACGATATATTTCAGCAATTTATTTAGGTTTGTTGTTTCAATCGAAAAAAAAAAAAAAAAGAAAAGAAAAAAGCAATGACGTGCTTCAGTAATTTATCTAATTTATAAATACTATATCTACGAGTTTTATCGTAGATAAAGAACGTATTTATTTATGAAAATTACAATAACATACAGGAATATGATTGATATCGACGAGATGATCGTAAAAAAAGAAAGAAGAAAACGAAAGAACACAGAATGAGATTTCTTAACGTTTCTCTGTTTAAATTTAACGAAACGAGGGAAATCACTTTCTACGCATAGCTATTCGTGGAAGACTTCTTATCGATCTTTTTGTCAACGATTTAAAGAGATAAAAAGAAAGAGAGATAGAAAGATAGAAAATAGAAATAGAAGTAATAGTCGTCGTCGTCGTCGTCGTCGTCGTTGTCGTCGTCGTACTGGGGCTAATTCCTGCAAATATTTGCCGGGCAAGGATATAGGCGTGAGGGTGAGAGTAGAGAGGGGATAGAGATGGGGGGTAGAAGAACTGCTGCTGTGAGAAAGAGCAAGAGCAAGAGAAAGAGAAAGAGAAAGAGAAAGAGAAAGAGAAAGATAGAGTGAGTGAAAGAGGAAGGAAGGAAGGAAGGAAGGAGAGTCAGGATATAGGCACAGGGATTTCAGTCAACACGACAATCCTCGACACCGTCGTCCTCGTCCTCGTCCTCGTCCTCGTCCTCGTCCTCATCCTCGTCCTCGTCCTCGTGAGCGTCGCCATCGCGTCGCTCGGAGTTTCACGTAGCAGAATGCAGCGCCGCAGCAAATTTCTAATCAGATTAGCGCGGATTAGCAAAGTTCGTTTGTTCTAATGAAATTCGTCTAAATTAACGTCGGACGAAAGAGAGAACGACGGAGGCAGTGGCGGCAGTGGCGGCGGCGGCGGTGGTGGAGGCGGCGGAGGGGCAGAGCCAGCGGCAGTATACCAGCCAACGAGATAGAGAGAGAGAGAGAGATACATAGATAGAAATAGAAAGAGAGAAAGAGATCGTTTATGTCTACTTACAACGTGTCCATAACTCGAACTTTTAGGCTCGTCGAATCTTTTATTCAAGGCTTCGATTTTATTTCTTTTTTTTTTTTTCTTTTTCTTTTATCTTCATACTACTAACGATCTCATTTCTCAACGGCGTTATTAAAATCGTCGAATTTTTTTTATCCCATATAAGTATATCTATCGATCTATCTTCGTCGGATAAGTTTTTAACCATCAAGGACGAAGAATTCGAAAGCTAAAATATATCATCAAAGCGATGAGAAATAGTTCATTGGAAATGTTAATAAATATATGATATATAAAGACGTAGTAGTAGTGTACTGTAATATTTTCTTCCTTTACTTAAGCAACTTAACTCGACATAAGTAATTTTTAATAGAGAAGATTGGTATGTAAAATTTACAGTAAAAAAACGTTATTCCTTTTTCTTCTTCTTCTTCTTATTTATTTATTTATTTATTTATTTTTTTGTTTTTAATTTTTCAATTTTTTTTTTTAAATCCCTTTTATTTATTTACTTATTTTTTTGTCCTTAAATAAGGCGACGATAGTGTAAATAAGATAACGAATTTAGGCGATTATCATTCGTCGTTACATGTGTAATGTAACCTCATGTGTAACCCTTTCTCGAATGATACTCTCGCTCGTCCTAATGTTTAAACTAACGCGCGTATCTATACTCGAAACTCGTCATCTCCGGCTATTTATCTTTCGCGTTGACGCACACGCATACACGGACTCTACCGTCACACGAGAGCGCTCGAATAAATAGATTTATTTATTTACGATAAATTGATGCCGGCTGGCTTGTCTCCCCCGGAGGGAGACCACACGTAACGAATATATATACACGCACATATGTCGTCTACGTGTAACAGAGATAGAGAGATATATAGAAAGAGAGAGAGAGAGAGAGAGAGAGAGAGAAAACTAAAGGTACGAGAATCGGATTGTTTCGCGTTTATATGATGCGATGTGCCAAGCTGATTCGTTGCATTTCGCTACTGCCTCGTCATTATTGCTTTAACGAAATCATTCGAGTGATTTCAATGGACAATATTTTGTATTTTTATTATTATTATTATTAACTCCTTTCTCCTTCCTTTATTTCTGCCTTGATTTTTTCCCGTGATTTCTCTCTTACAATTTTTGTTCTTTTCCCTTTCTTTGTTTTTCCTCTTCCTTTCTTTCCTTTTTATTGTTCGAGTTTTCATTTCCTCTTAACTCTTCTCATCCCTATTGGACAAAGTGCGTACGTACAAAACTCTTTCCTTTCTCCGTTTCGTTCTCGGAAAGCTGGCGTTTTAGATCGACGCTTTTCCATTTTTCTCCTTGTTCGTGTGCGAACGAATGTACGTATGAACGTACGTACGTACGTACGTATGTATATATATATATGTATATAGCTGTGTGCGTCGTGTACCACGTTATATATCGTCGAACGCTACAGGTAGCAGGACGCGCCAGTGCACTGCTGTCGAAATCGACGCGCGCGATGACATCGCCCGTGGCTTTTCTATGGACCATACTAGAAAGAGAGAGAAAGAGAGAGTACCAGAGAGAGAGAGAGAGAGAGAGAGAGAGAGAAAAAGAGATAGAGATAGAAGAGTGCAACGTTTGTTTTAACGCGTTGCTGATTGATATAACCGTTGGTGATATACATGCTTCCGAAGACTTTAATGCTCGCGTAAATGAAATAAATCGTTGTCTACGAGACGAACTCGTTAAATTTCGATCGCATATAGACGCACGGAATTGTATGCGGAAGCGAGATTTGTTTGAAAGGTAGAAAGACGTTTCGATCGAGTATATGCTTATATTTTCTTTTAAGAACTTTTTATAATCGTAAAGATATCCCATCGGAAAATTGTAATTCAATAATTTCACGTAGATGGAAATGTATCGGATATAAATTTTCTTCTAAAAGACTTTTATCGCGTGTATGTATATCTTCGAGAATTAATTCTTTGTAATATCCTTTATATACGATACTTTCTTTATATACGATACTTATATAATCGATACTTGTCTAATACTCGTCTATATTTCAAGTCTCGTTTCATTTTGTTTCAATTTATATATACATATATATATGTGTATATATATATATATATAGTTCTTAATTAAAAATTTAATAATATATAACCTTTTGTTAGAGATCGAAGTAAAGAAAACAAAAAGAAAAAAGAAAATAAAAGAAAAACAAGAAATTTACATCGTAAAGAACATAATGAAAGGAAAGTAATTTTCTAATCGCGAATTTACCCGATCGCTTTTACCCTTTGGAAAATAATCATGAAAATAAATGAAAATAATTGAAAGACTTCGAAAGAGTATGCAATTTTTTGTTAGAAATTAATAAAGAAAAAAAGAGAAAAAGAAAAAGAAAAGAGAACAAAATTGTCGCAGAGGAACGTACCTAAAAAAAAAAAAAAAGAAAAAGAAAAAAAGAAAAAACACGTTCTTCTAATTTCGAATCCGATCAGTCGATCAGTTTTCTTTTCTTGCACGCTTATATTACCGTCTCCTCTTACATAAAAAGTACCTAACCGAAATAATGAAAAAAATAATCATCAGGACTTCAAAAAAAAAAAAAAAGAAAGGAAAAGAAAAGAAAATATTCAACACTTTCGTTCGATTAGAGATCACAAAAGAGACTAGCCGCTAATTTTTATCCTCCCTCGGCTATGATTCAGAATGGCGATAAGAATATTCCAAGGGAAACGACGAGGACGGTTCGTGTATATTTGCATTGGTACCGCGAAAAGCTTCTTCCTTCCTTTATTTCTTCCTTTTCCTTTCCACCGACACTCACCCTCTCTCTTTCCCTGTCTTCCTTTTATTCCTGGTCCTCTTCCTTCGTCGATCTCAGTCTCCCGTTGGGAGAACAAGGCTTCTTGGTATAAATACTTCTCGCTGTGTATTATCTCAATAGGGTTGAGTGCCCTCTCGATTCAAGTCGAATCGCCAACTACGCATCATCTTTTCTCTCTCTCTCTCTTTCTCTCTTTCTCTGTATCTATCTATCTATCTCTATCTATCTTCCTTTCTCTATCTATCTATCTATGTATCTATCTATCTATCTATCTATGTATTTCACTTTTACACTCAAGAAACGAGAAAGAGAAAGAGTAAGGCTATCTACAGGACGAATTTCGTATGATTTATTGAGTCGATAGATCGTCCTTCTAACCGAAGGAGAGGAAGGTTTAATATATAAGGAATGGATTATCCTTTGAATAATGTTCGAGGATGGGAGTAAGCCGCGAGGCGCTGAACGTCGTCGACGACGTTGAACTCTCGCTCTTGGAGAAGGAACAGACACGTTTCTAGTGAGAGAAAGATGGAGAGAGAAAGAGAGAAAGAGAGAAAGATAAATAGAGATAGAGAAAGAGAGAAAGAGAAAGAGAGAGAGAGAGAGAGACAGAGAGGACTCACGCATTTACGTGCATCGGTGGTAGTTGAGTTTTGTGCGCGTCTACGCACCACCCTTCACCTGACTATACTAGACGGGGCGTGTTCGTTCGGTATGGGGGTTAGGAATAGGTATAGAAATGTGCTATGTTGGGTAGTAAGCGAGGTAGAAGCGATAAGAGAGAGAGAGAGAGAGAGAAATAGAGATAGAGATAGAAATAGAGATAGAGATAGAGATAGAGATAGATAGAAAGGGAGAGGGAAGGGTTGCTACGAGCTTGGGGGATGGAAGCAGTGTACGAGGATAGCACGATGTTAGCTCGCACGTATGTAGATAGAGTACTGAACTATGTATTAGAGTCGTGTACCTACCATAGATATACCGGGGTTTGTATAGTACAAGATTTGCTGTTGGCGGACCTAGGTCTGAAATCCTGTACAATGGGTGTCCGCGAAATCCGTGCGTTCTCGTATCCGATCGAAATGATGCTTTACGATGTAGAGCGAGAGCGAACGAGATAGATAGATAGATAGAGAGAGAGAGAGAGATAGAGAGTGTGAGAAAGAGAGAGAGAGAGAGAGAGAGAGAGAGAGAGAGAGAGATGAAACGCGAGACGAGAAGTTTAGTAGCCGGATTAAACTCATCCGACTAGGAGCATGGCTTTCGAGAAGGATGAAGTATGCGTTTCTAGAAGCTTTATAGAAAGTGAAAGAGAGAGAGAGAGAGAGAGAGTTAAATTTTGATGTTTCAACGATTTACTTCGTCGCAGCGAGCATATATACATATTATATCGTATTATACAACAGTTCTGTTCCTGATGATCGATCCCATATCTCTGATTTCTTTCGCTAGGAATTCAATATCGTTTTCGTTTGCCAAAAAGAAAAGTGAAAATTTGTTAGGCGTGTTACGAGTATGGTATGTCGCATGTTTGATCTATCTGGTATTTAGATAATAGATAAGAGGCGTGAATAAAAGGATATAAAAGATAATATATAATAAAAAGACAGAGGAAATGGGAAAAATTATTAGAAAATTACAAATTAAAAGAAAGAGAAAGAGAGAGAGAGAGAGAGAGAGAGAGAGAGAGAGAGAGATAGAGAGAAAAGAAAGAGAAGGAAAGTAAAGGAATCTCCAAAGCGTTGTAGAGCAAACGAGTGGCGGTGAGCGGCCGACCGTAAACCTTAAATTTACGAAGTGATATACACGCTAAACATCCGGCAGATATTTAAACTTCAGTTTCGTTAAACTCGACGATACGATAACGCCCCGCGTTGCTCGACTCGCTATTTCGAGCGGTTTCGAACTTTGCGAATCTCTGTTGTTAAGAGTTAAGAAAGAAAGAAAGAAAGAAAGAAAGAAAGAAAGATTGAGAAATTAGAAAAAAAAAGAGAGAAGAAAGATAAACGTTAGGATAAACGAAGAAAAAAGAAAAAAAGAAAATATATGAAACAAAGAAATCACGTCATGTATTTCTTTTTTTACAAGAGAATCGAAGATCGATATTTGTGTTCGAGAAAAGAGAGAGAAAAAAAAAGAAAAGAAGAGAAAATGGTACACCCGTTAGAGAAAATAATTAACGATATTAATTAAGGTCCATTTAATTTCTGTATTCCGTGTCGCAGACATTTAAAATCTTTTATTATCTTATTTACCGAGCGCGAATATGTCGCGCGACGCTTTTTAAAATCATTATTAGGTAAGGTATAAAAAATACACGATTTTTATCCATTTTGGTGAGATCGTTCCAATAGCAAGGTTAAAAATTGCGATAAATAAAGATAAAAGAAGAGGTAGAGAAGGAGGAGGAGGAGGAGGAGGAGGAGGAGGAGGAGGAGGAAGAGGAGAGAGAGGAGGAATCCACGATTCGTCGTTAGTAGGTATAGAAGAAAACATTGGCGCCAAAAGCATCGAGGTGCTCGTAAATCACCGCTTCGACGATCGTTGAAGCGTGCGCGTGGGTGGTCGAGAAAGAGAAAAAGAAAGAGTAAAAGAAAGAGAAAAAGAAAGAGAAAAAGCAAGAAAGAAAGAGAAAGAAAACTGGTCTAAAAAGAAAGTTGACGAACTCGAAACGAGCCGAGACGGTTGAGCATTTACGCTCGACATTTTATGAGAGGTGGATCGTCTCGTAATCGAGGTATAATTTCATTCTCTTTTATTTATTTCTCTCTCTCTCTTTTTATCCTTCTCTCATCGTCGTCAACATCGTCGTCGGCGACCAATGCCGCCGTCACCACCACCACCATCACCGTCACCGTCACTACCACACCACCATTGCCATCTCCATCGTCATAGCCGCCACCGCCGCCGCGTGGCTCGCACGAATCTCGCGTTCGAATTATTGTAGCCATTATTTTCCCGTCTAGAATCGCAAACTGGATAATACATTATTAATCTCGGTGAGACGGATGCATCTGTTCGCTGGCGAACAGGAACGGCCTGGGATTTCTAAATTCACCCGACGAGCTCTACCGGAGGACGTTGCCCTTTTCGCGGAGTGGCTATTTATTTTTTAGCTCAACGAGATTCGCGATTAAGGAAAAGTCTGCTCGTTTGACTCCGGAGAGGAGGAGGGTTGAGACGAGTAGAAAGGGTAGGGAACAGAGAGAGAGAGAGAGAGAGTGAGAAAGAGGGTGAAGGAGGAAACGGATGAGAAAAATCGCAAACGGACTTTGACTCTTTTCGTTAGGAGAAAGAGGAAACGTGGCTTTCAAAGCAGTTTCCGGATTTTCTTTTTCGAATGTTAAATAAACCCATAAAAGGTAAAACCTTTTGAGAAGGACGAATTTAACGATATATAGATCGGTCTATACCGATAAAATACCGTACAGGATCGATCGGGAAATCGATTATTACCGTATTCCTGTTAGTTAACGAGTACAGTTCGTTGCTTCGTGTTCAAGGCTGGGATTAAAACTGTCCGGCTGAATTGTTTACGCGAGTTTAGTAAATAGACCAGTCTCGCTGCGAGCGAGTTAGTCGAAAATGTTATCCGATGGATCTACTAACCTCGTTTAAATACGAATTTTCACCGTCCACTTGCGCGCAACCGATCGCCACTCGTCTTTGTTCTTCCGACCGAGGACAATTCGTTTTTACTATTAACTGTATATTGGTGGACTCTGTTATACTTCGTTATACCGTTAGAAAGAGAGGGAGAGAGAGAGAGAGAGAGAGGGAAGGAGAAACGATACGGTTAAAATAGTTTTTATAGTTAATGCATTGAAATTATAATCGAATTGTATATGTAAGTTGCCAAAATCGTATAACTTTAAATCTTTTGTATTATGTATCATCTATATTTGGATGTAAATTTTTACGTAAATTAATAAACTTGACGATTTAAGATTTTTCTATATAATGAGTATAATCCTTTTACTAAAAAAAAAAATTTTATATATATATATATATTCATTTATTACGACTATTAAAAGATGATATAAGAGTTAAATCAGTCCGAATTTATGATATGATAAGAAATAATAAGAAATTACAATTAGAAAATATTAAGAATTTGGAAAGGGAATATATTTAAAAGTATTCGATGGAAATAAATAATTAATTGCACTTAATTAAATACGTAGTTAATAAGTAATAAAAAAAAAAGGGGTTAAAGATGTTCATCTATCGTCTTATTCATTTTTACATTAATATTAATCGTTTCAGTCTAGCAATTGGAAGAATAATAAATATGTTAACCATTTTTTTTTTCTCTTTCTTTTTCTTTTTCCATTTTTTGCACTCTCGTTTTATAAAAACTTTCATTTAAATTTTATATACTTGATTGTATAAAATATGATGCAATATAAAATAATATAATAAAATACAATGCAATATAATATAATAATGTGTAATAATAAGTGTAGAATAAAACCGCGGAGTTGTATTATTATCAGCAACATTAAAATGTTTATAGCACGATGTTTCTACAGTTTCTCTCAGTTTTTATATTTAACAATAAGAAAAGAAAAAAAGAGAGAACGAAAGAAAGGAAAGAAAAAGGATTAAAAAAAAAAAAAAAAAAAAAAAAAAAGAAAAGAAAATTAATAATTAATTTAATTCTCCCCTATGTAACCCGTTATTTACTCACATTCATATGCTCGTATTCCCATTCCCTATCAATGGCCACCATTTTCTAAATTAAATTTAATAAAAAAAAAAAAAAAAATAAGAAAAGGAAAATTATTAAACAAAACAAAAAAAAAAAGCAATAAATTACTATTTAACTATCGCAGAAAAAAAAAATTATTCACAAAAGTATGCAAAAGTATCGGGGATATAAGGGTAAAAAGACGATCACTCGGTATTCTCTTAGCGATGTAAAGTCTGCTATCGATCAGAAACAACACTCGATGGTAAGCGCTAAGCTAGTTCGATTGCGTTTTCCGCGCATCGACTCGAAGGGCTCTCGTAATTACCCTCGTTTTTTATCATTACGTCGCGAAAGCGCATCGATCGCCATCCGCACGCGACTCGTCTTTCCCTTTCCACATATAAGGGTAGAAGGGAAAGTCATTGGGACTAACGCGATTAACCCTTCGTGTACTCGAGAAAGAAAAAGCGACCTTTCTTTTTTTATTCTTTTTTTTTCTTTTCTTGTCTCTGTCTCTCTTCTTTTTTCTTTTTTTTTTCTTTTTTTTCTTTTTTTTTTTTTAATCGATTTTCCTTATGATCTCCTTGACTTTTTTATTATTTTTCTTTTTTCTTTTTTTCTGTTTTTTTTCTTCTCTCTCTCTCTCTCTCTCTCTCTCTCTTTTTCTCTTGGTAATACTTAACTACGTATATATAAAAATGATCGAATAATTACGTAAATAAAAATCTATATCAAATATGTCGCGAATTATTATTTTTTTACTTTTGTTCCTCTCCGCGAGTTCTCATTAAAATATGATTTTTAGATAAATAACGCCGCGACACGCCTGCCTTCTCGTTAATACGATTTCGTGATTTTTTTCCCCACTTTTCTTTTCCGTTTTAATAATAATTTTAATTATGTATATATATATATAATTAAATTTAATTAAATTATATATATATATGTATGTATGAAAAAATAAAATAAGATGATAGAATATTTATATAATACGAGATAAATTCGAATTTATGCGTAATACATTTTGCGATTATATATTTATATTTGTTTTATACCTTATCATTAGATAAGATTATTCTTAGATAAATAGAAGACTTGACGAATGCGTACTTCTCAAAACGATCTTTTCCATCTTTTTTCTTTCTTTCTTTAATTATATTCGATTACGTATACGTAAGTATGATCGAATAATTACATATAACGAAATAAATAATCAATTTACACGGAACTACGTCCTACGTAAAAATCGTCAATTGCATCATCATTTTTTTTCTCGATCTCTTCTGATACATCTAAATGATTTTTAGACAAACAAAACATGATTTCTGCAAAATGATCCGACCAATTTTTATTACTTTTTCTTTCTTATTCTTTTTTTTTTCCTTTTAATGATACTTAACAACGTACATTAAGAAGAAAAAAAAAAATAATAAAAAAGAAATAATTGAACAGTTATGTAATATGAAATTTCATACGAAACGAATTGTACGAATTGTGAGAATAATACTACGAATTGTATATTTTTTTTCGAGTTCTTATTTTATATGATTTATTTTCGACAAAGAGAATACGACGACAAATTCTCGTTGAAACGATCTTCTCGATTTTACTAATCTTTTTTCTTTCTTTTTCCTTTTTTTCCTTTTCGTCATATTCGACTACCTAGAGACATATAAAAGATGATCGAATACGTAATACGAAATAAATATAGAATTTATAGAGGATACATCTTCTAGAATATATATGTACTCTATTTTTTCAAATATTAATTATATATGATTTCAAGATAAACAGAACATGATAATATATACGTTCTCGTCGTCATTCTCTTGACATATCTCACGATATGTATGTATGGACGTCCGAGGTCTTCTAGAACGCCATCAAAAACTCGAGAAGCGAAAGAAACTCTAATTTAATTTAATATCGTTAAAATGATCAACCCCATTAAACATTGATATCGAGAGAGTACGAGAAAGAAAGAGAGAAAGAGAGAAAGAAAAAAAGATAGAGAGAACAGAGACAATGTTGTATCGTTTTATCGATAAAATCGTCGGATTTGTTATTCTATACGTTGGTCGAAGCGATATTTCACGGTTCTCTGACAACCGAGTCGGATACAAAAGTCGGAAATCTTTTTATGAGAATGAATGAGCACGAAGAGATCAATCAGCGGTTTACAGAATTGCCATTATATCATACATATGCATATATATATATATGTATATATTTATTTATTTATAGAAAAGATCGGGTCATCTGTTCGAACAAGACGATCTTTAAAAACGATGATAGATCATCGATCGATATTATTAAAAACGTTTTGAAAATGAACTAAAGCAATAACGTTCAATCGTTCGTAATTAATTTCTTTTGCATTTGAATCTTCTTGCTCTCTTTCTCTTTGTCTCTTTTTTTTTCTTTTTCTGTTTCTTTTTCTCCGTGAGTCTTTCTTACAATCGTAGTTTAAAATCGTATTAACTTGTTTGTTCTTAAGGAGGCATGATAATTAACATTGTTCTATAAATGTATCTTTACGTAGGTACGTATATACGTATATATAAAATGTATAAGATCTAGGTGCGTATATTATAGTGTTGCAAATTATAGTTAGAGGATATAGTTGTCTCTTTCTTTTCCTTTAGTTCTTAGACGTGTTGTAACTAAGGACGTAGAATTTTATCGTAACAAGGAAGCAAAACAAAATAAAAGAAAACAAAAGAAAAGAAAAGAAAGCAAAGGAAAGCAAAGGAAAGGAAAAGAAAAGAATGGAAAGGTAACGTGACGTGTACATAACGTAAAAGATACGTATATGGTTTGCGTATACAGTGTTTAGTAGCATTAACTTTCAGCTTAAAGAAGAAAGAAGAAAGAAGAAAGAAGAAAGTAGAAAGAAGAAAAAGAAGAAAAAGGAAAAAAAGAAGAAGAAGAAGAAAGTGAAAAAGAA
>NC_066597.1:4682500-4717500 GCF_905475345.1 Vespula vulgaris | reverse complement strand
CGTCGCACACGTAACTCACGCACGTCGTACGTCGTCGCTCGGCGGAGTGTACGAGAAGAGAAAAGAAGAGAGCGAGAGCAAGAGAGAGAGAGAAAGAAAGAAAGAAAGAGAAAAAGAAAGAGAAAGAAAGATAGAAAAAAAAGAAAGACAAAGAAAAAGAGAGATAGAGAGAGACAGGGGGTGGAAAGAGAAAAAGAATGAGGGATATAGCGTAGAGGTCGAGAAAGAAGAAGAGAGAAAGAGGGAGGAAGGGAGAGGGAGAAACGAGAGGAAAGAAGAAGCGGGAGGGCGAATGCTAATATTAAAAGTAATATTTCTGGGGCCGTCCGCAGTGCAGGCGGGGTCTCTCTCTCTCTCTCTCGTTCTCATTCTCATATACACATTAGTAGTAGTAGTAGTAGTAGTAATAGTAGTAGTAGTAGTAGTTGCAGTAGTAGTAATAGTAGCAGCAACGTAGTGGTAGTAGGTACTCTTTCTCTCTCAGTCGCACGCGTTACTCGCGTTCGCTCGGGTAGGTACCTTACTCCGCGGGCTCTATTTATTTTTAATATAAATTAAACAATTTATTTTCCGGCGGCGGTGGCGGTGGCGGCGTCGGCGGCGGCTACAGCGACGGTGCCGTAGTCAGTATCGTCGGAGCCACACGGCGAGTACTGAAATAGAGAAATAATGCCGGGTGCCTGCAATATCGAATGAAATATCGTTCGCGATCTACACGGCGCGGTTGAAAGGAAAATACGCGAACGAATACGTACGTACGTACCTACGTACATACGTATTATATGTACGTACGCTTGGCTATGCGTTCTCCAAGTGTGCGCTTTATACTTTTCTCTATGTGCGCGCGAGTGCGCAATTGCGTCTCACCCTCACGGGGGGAGGGTAAAGGAGTTCTTGGGAGAAGTGAGAGAATGAATCGTAGAAGAGAAAGGGAAATAGTGAGAGAAAGAAGGGAAGTGGGAAAGGGGGAGAGGAAATAAATATCTCTGAACGCGCGATGCACCGATACATATATATATATATATATTTGTGTATATATGTGTGTATATATATATGTTCTTAGAGTATATGCATACGTATAAGTTGGACACGAGTATAGGCATTCATATATATAAATAAATGTATTCGTCTCTTAGTATAAATGGCCATACACTCTTTTTTTCTCCCTCTTTTCTATCTACTTATTCTTCTATTATAATCTCTCCTCGCAAACGTTCAACGCACTTTCTTCTTCTTTTTCTCTAGAAAATGTTTAAATATATACATGTATATATCCGTACCTATGTATTGTACGTACGTATATCTATCTATCAATAATATAGACATGTGTGAGAGAAAGTAAACGATTATTCACTCGGTGTATTTCCAAATCATGTAGAAAATTTTCCTTTTCTTTTCCGATCGAACTCGATCGTGGTTAACTGGAGATTTCTCGTATAGCCGCCGGTGAAGTCTCTCTCTCTCTCTCTCTCTTTCTGACGAAGATTCTGACAATAAACCGTGTCGTAGTCACCCTCGGTCGCGAGGTCTGTGCTCGCGCGCACGTTGCTCTCCCGTCGTTGCGATAAACGCTCGCAGGGGTACACCCGCCGGGTGTATAATCGCTCCACGCGGCTATTATTGCGAGCTAGCAGAAATTACTCACGGATTATTTCTGGTCCGACACTACGAGAGAGAGAAAGAGAGAAAGAGAGAAAGAGAGAGAGAGAGAGAGAGAGAGAGAGAGAGAGAGAGAGAGAGAGAGAGAGAGAGAGAGAGAGAGTACTTCGAGCTACCCCACCGTCGCATTTACAATAGCGATATAAATGCTCGCCATAACTAAACATTTTACGACTGCGCTCAACCCAACGAGAAATCTTTTTCCCCTCTCTCTCTCTCTCTCTCTTTCTCTTTCTCTTTCTCTTTCTGTCTCTCTCTCTCTCTCTTTTCTACCTTTGTATTCCCTTCTTCCTTCGTTCAAGTTCACGAGAAAATCCAGACTGATAGTACTTCGTGTATTATCATTTTCTGAACTATTAGATCTATATTGAAAATTCGTGTTTTATTTTTTATTTTTTATTTTTTTTTTATGATAAGCAATTCTTACGTAATGTGTATACAATCATATTTTTGGAATTATCGTTTTAAAAATATAAAACGAATGGAATCACTTATGTGTCGGTTAATGCAGAGTTTTAGGTATAAGGAAATGTTTCTATGCGAAGAGAAGTAATATTTGTGAATAATCATTTTACTTTCTCGATTAAATATGTAAATATGTATTTACATATATAAATACATTAGTACTTATATATATATATATATATACATACGGAGTTATCGTAAAACGTAAAAGATAGAGAAGATTTATCTAAGAGAATTACGGGTTCCTTGTAAAACGAGATTGCTGAAATAGAATGTCTAACAACATAATTTTTTTAACAACCTTTCGCTTCGAGACTACTCCTTCGTTTATTATATCACAGCTAATAAAATACTGAAATTGCGTGAAATTGAACGTTGACGTGAATTTCTTCTTCTCCTCCTCCACCTCCTTATTATTATTATTATTACCGGAGAGTACCGATTCTATATTTTACGACTTTCTCACTTATGAATGCAACGAGTATAACACGCGTTAAGAATATCCGAGCACGTTGGCAAAAAAAAAAGAAAGAAAAAAATAGAAAAAGAAAAAGAAAAGAAAAACAGTGAAAATGAACAAAAAAAGAAAAAAAGGAAAGAAATAAAAAATAAAAAATAAAAAAGAGGCGAACTTAGACGAGAGAGAAAGAGAGAGAGAGAGATAGAGAGAGAGAGAGAGAATAAGAGAGTAGGAAGTTTCGGTCTTATTATACGCGAAAATATTAATTTAGATTTCGGATGGAACGACTCTCGCGACGTCATAGAGAAGCACTCCGGCGACGGCTTCTTTATCTCGTAGAGCATGAAAAGTAAAGAGTTTCGGCGAAAAACTTTTTCCGCCCCCTTAATGGCGGCGCGTTGATTTTTTAATTAAGTAAACGAGCAGCATATCGTGATGTTTCGCGTTTCTCCCTCTCCCCCATTCCTCCTTTTCCACCCCTCGCCATCAAAACCATCATCACCACCACCACCACCACCACCACCACCAAACCACCAACCATCACCACCACCAACCACCACCATACGCGCGGCCTCGTCTTTTCTTGACGTTCTACAAAAAACGAATGTTTCATAGATTCGATTCACCCTCTTTCCCTCTTCCTCTTTCACCTCTCTGTCTCTCTCTCTCTCTCTCTCTCTGTCTCTCTCATCCTTGCCATACCGAACCTACCCCCGAACCCCTCTTAGCTTTATAACGTACGTGCATATTTTTTTCTTTCTTTCTTTCTTTCTTTCTTTTTTACTGCACGGATCCGAGAGAAGAGGAGAAATATGAAAATGAAATTAGGAGAAAAGAAGATCGAGTCTTTCTAAAGGAAAGAGAGAAGGAATAAATAAAAAAGAAAAAGAAAAAAGAAGAAAGAGAGAAAGAGAGAAAGAAAGAGAGAAAGAGAGATATGCATATCGATCGAGAAGGAACGGTAATTTACAAAGCCGTCTCGGAAAATCGGTGGCGTAAGAAGGCGGAAAGGCAATGCACTTTACGATCGAATGTAGCGGTGGTACCACTATACTACTACTACTACTACTACTATTACTACTATTACTACTACAACTACTATTACTTATTACTACTACTACCAAACGACTATGTCGTCAATTCAGAAGGAGGAGGAGGAGGAGGAGGAGGAGGAGAAGGGGGGAGGGTATAGAAACGGAATTCTATGTATAGCGAGACTGAATCATAAGTAACCTACGTAGTACCTACCTATCTATGTTATGTACATTCTGTTCGATGTCGAATCTATCAAAGAATGTTTCGATAAAAAATTTTGTCCTTCAAACTTTGACGGAGAAGAAAGAAAGAATAGATAGTTTTTGTTTCCCTATTCAGAACATTCTGGATGGATTTAAGGGATAGTCGTGAAACGTTACATCTAAATCGTTTATTAATGAAAACGTGTAAAACATACCTAACATATATACGTGTGTGTATATGTGTATTTATGTATGTATGGCTATGTATATATATATGTATACCTAAGTACGTTCTGTTCGATATCGAACCTATCAAGTAATGTTCTGACATGACTCTCTATCCTTCAAAGTTTTATAAATAAAAGTAATATCTGAAGTTTGTAAAATTTCGAAGAATTCGAACAATTGGAACGTTACGACATTATTTTCTAAACCGAAACTACCCGAAATGATTATTTTGAAGAATCTGAACGATATTCGTAGACGTTGAAATATCACGTCAAAATTGTTTATTAAAACGAAACCGTGTGGGTATTCATATATGTCGTGTTGTACATACATATGTATAACATGCCAACGTTACGTCGATGTATCCATGAAAGAACTTTTCGGCGAATTTCTATTTCTCAGATTTTCTAAATAAAAACAAAAAAAAAAGAAAACAAAAAAAAGAAAAAAGAAAAAAGAAAAGGAAAAGAAATAAATCTCAAATATTACGAATATCTCAAACGTCGAAGCCATCTTGATTTCATTTAATGACCATTTTCTTAGGATTTAAACGATATTCGTAGACGTTAAAACGTAACGTCAAAATCGTTTATTAATGAAAACGTGTCGGGCACTTAAAACGGGTAATCGAGTTCGAGCGTACTAATCAGAACGGAAGATCGAAGTTCTCGCAAATTTCCGTCGAAAAAGTCTCATTTCGTTCTTCCATTTTTTCTGTCCGTTTTTTTTTTTCTTTTTGTCCTTTCTCTCTTTTTTTTTTTCTTTTTTAAATTATCCTTTATCGTTCCCTCCTTTTCCTTCCTCTTCATCTATCACTATCGTCATCATCGTCGTCGTCGTCGTCGTCGTCGTCGTCGTCGTCGAATGCTTCACGACGAAGCGTGACGTTACCGGTAGTCGCCGTGAAAGGATCCGCCTTTCAAAATACAAAACAGCAACTTTAGCGCCCGCACGATTAGCATATCGTGCGATCGGCAACGGATAGTGTTAATTATTGCCTTAGCATACCGTACGGACGTTGATTGTCCGCTAATGGCTCTCTTCCTTTGGTAAGACGACTATCCATCGTGTTCGGAACATAAGGAAACTCGAATTTAAAAAAAAAAAAAAAGAGAGAGAGAAAAAAGAAATAAGAAAAAAGGAAGTAAAGAAAAGAATGGATGAATGAATGAATTAAAGAAAGAAAGAAAGAAAGGAGTGAAGGGAGGAAGGAAGACAAAGACCGTGAAGGGATTCGAAAATTCCTATGTCGATTGAGACGCTCGAAAGATTTCATGACCATGGAAGGAAAAAAAAAACAGAAAAGAAAATAAAGTTCTCTCAATCTGATCTGTACGATCTTTACGCGTTGAATTTCAAAACAATTTGCTAGAAATCGATAATGATCTAACGGTTCTCTTTGTTTCTCTTGTAGAATTTAAATACAAAACGATTTACCAGCAGTCAGTGTTTCTCTTCTTTTCTGTTCCTCTCTTTTCTTATATATCAGAACTTATAATTTATTTATAATTGATATGATCACGTACAGTGTTATATAAATATAAATAAATAGTTGAAACGAACAGAATGTTTTACAAACGTATTCAACGGCGAACTTTATATAAAGTGAATCTATTAAAATTTGTATTACAAGAAAATTAATTAATAAAACTTACTTTTCTTATCTTAATGGACGAAGTCGAGAAAGAAATTGTTTTTTTTTTCTTTTCTTTTTTCTTTTTTTTTTCTTTTTTTTATACTTTCGTGACGATGCAAAAGCTCACTCTTCTTCGAACGTTCTAGAACGATATATATATATATATATATATATATATATATATATATATAATCGATATAATCTATTTAATGGCCTTTGTTAGTCAAACTTTTGTTATAACTGGTTACATTATTATAAATATAAGTAAACGGTTTTAACCTTTTTGCACATTTATGAGGTCAACCCCGAGAGATAACGAGATTATTTTTCTTTCGAACATTTAAGTCACCGATGACGCGACATTTCATTTAGTTAATTAAATCTTTTAATAATCAGTAGAAGAACACTTTTTTTATTGAAAAAATACTTCTCATATATATATATATATATATATATATATATATATATATATATACGCATGTACGTGAATAAACGAGATATCGAAAGCCGAAAGAATCAATTCAAAATTGGCCGAGAGAATAAATTTGAGGGAAAAAAAAAATTGATTTTTATGGTTAATAAAGAATCGAGAGAAATTTTATAAAACTATAAATAAAACGTATATCGGTTTACCGACGTACATCGCGACAGTATAGAGATCTGTCAAAAAAAAAAAAAAATCATGAAAAACAAAAAAAAAAAAGCAAGAAAAAGGGAAAAAAATTCTTATTAAATAGAATATTAACATGGAAAAACAAACTTTTCCTATCCCTATAGGAAAAAAAAAGAAGAACAAAAAAAAAATAAAGAAAGAATAAATCAAGATAGAAAAGATTTAATGTTTCTCGTACTTTCGTGACTTGATAGAAAAAGCTTTACCGTAACGTTGGAAGTTTAAATCTTTTATTATCGGCGTACTATAATTCCCGATGATGACGTACACGTATGTACTTACATATGCATTTTACGTACGTATATATTCCTTGTCGCTTTATAACCGTCTCTATGTAAGTACCAACATTACCCTCAATGTATATACATACATACACAACATACATACATACATACATACATATATATATATATACATATATATACATACATACATACATGTATGCATGGATATATCAGCAGACATATATACAAGTAAGAAAAAAAATCAATAGGTCGCTTTGTCTTTCGGCGGATGTGGTATCGAAAAAAAGAAAAAAAAAGAGAAAGAGAGAGAGAGAGAAAGACAAAAAAAATTGAAAAATAAAGAATTCATATATATATTTATATACATACATACGTAAATATATGTTGTGTATGCATAGAGGTGGTTTGTGCAGAAAACGCATTTGTTAGTTTCGAGAACCAAGGAAAAAGAAGACGCATGCCGCGGAAAAACTGTCCGTGCGCTCGCGCGAAGATTTAATCCGTATAATTACGACGTGAGAACATGGCCGTGCGAGCGCGCCGACGCGGAGTGGTGCGGTGAGGTGCGGTGCGGTGCGGTGCGGTGCGGTGCGGTGCAGCGCAACGCGGTGCGGCGCGTCGGACCCGCGGGGTCATTTCAATTTATCGCTGTAATCCGAATATCAAATCGTTTTGCGCGGTATTATAGAGGTGCGGCTGTGCATTTACGTTCTCCAACTGCATCGAGTATCATCTTTCGCTTTTTCCAATTGGTTTCGTATCCCTACGACATTTCGATGTTCGAAGAATTTGAATTGTTTCATTGTGTTTAACGAGTTTTAATAAATTATTATTTATCAGGACATATCGAACAATTTCCTATTCGTTTTTTCTTTCTTTTCTTTTTTTTTTTTCTTGTTTTAATTCTCTGAAAATCCTCTTTTTTTTTTAAACAAGAATTATGTAATATGCGTATATATTATATGTGTGTAGATAATATAATTATATTATACCATATAAAAGTGTAATAATTCGATATAAATAATTAATAATGATAGTGTAATATCGTTATATATATCATACCGAGTATAGAAAATAATTATTACACTATACATTATTTACTGTAGTAAACGAATATGGTATAATATTAAATATATTCTAAGTATATCAAATACATGTATAATTACTAAGAATTATACTATAAAATTATATCGTTATATATATATCATACCGAGTATAGAAAATAATTATTACACTATACAATATT
The DNA here is from genome assembly GCF_905475345.1 of Vespula vulgaris. Taxonomy (NCBI): domain Eukaryota; kingdom Metazoa; phylum Arthropoda; class Insecta; order Hymenoptera; family Vespidae; genus Vespula; species Vespula vulgaris. The sequence continues at coordinate 4,709,650 of NC_066597.1, read as the reverse complement.
TACTGTAGTAAACGAATATGGTATAATATTAAATATATTCTAAGTATATCAAATACATGTATAATTACTAAGAATTATACTATTATGTTATATATTTCAAAAATGAAGATGCAAATATCTAATCCTTTCCTAATAAAAAATGATAATGACGATAAGAGATTAAGAAATTTTCTATTCGATACGTCGGATTACAAATTATTCTTCAGAAAAATTTCCGTTGTAACAATCGGAAAAAAATTAACGTTTTTAACAAATATATATATATATATATATATATATATATATATATATATATATATATATATACAGTAGAGTTACACGTTGAAAAAGAAAAATGCGAGAGAACAAGCATATTAAATTTGCCGAAGAAACTCATGTAGCACTTCCGCTCTCGCCTCGTCGACCGTTTCATACAACCGTTCGTCGCAGGAATGACGATCGTTTGTTTACAGAATGTGGGGCGAACTTATTATGATGCAGACTGCGGGAACAAAAGGTACGACGACTAAATAAACGACGAAGGGTGGGGCAACAAACGGATGTTTTCTCGACTAAAGAAAAGCCGAGATCGAATGTCGGAAATTATTATAGGAATATTAGAGATTTTTATTTTTCTTTTTCTTTTTTTTTTTACTTTTTCACATTTTTTTTCGTTCTGTTTCATTCTACTATCTCGAATTCGAAAACGACGAAAGAGAAAAGCAAATAAAATAAATAAATAAATAAAATAAAGTAAATAAATAAATAAATAAAACGTCGGTATTAACGTTACAAGTATATAAATATATCTATGATATTTGTGATAAAAATAGAAATGTTATCTAACTATTACGCTGTACGAATATTTTCATGAATCAACTTTGAAATAATATTTACAACGACGAATAAAACCGGACTTACTCATTATACGTTTTTCGTAACATATCAATATATTTAAAAATTGTAACATTTGCAATAGAGACGATTAAAGAGTAAATAAAAATCAATTACTATATAAACTTTGTTAAGACAACTTTTACGATATCTCGTCTTTCTTACTTCATAATAGATCGTTACAGAGTTAATTTTATTGTACCAATGTACGATCTGTTATTTATATTGCTTGTAATACAATGTTTGCATCAATCTGAACATTCTTGAAAATTTTCTATTTTTTATTATTGTAAATGATTGTTATAATTCTCGAAAAAAATAATATGGAGTTGTAATGAAAAAGAGAGAAAATATTTATTCGTTAACTCTACTGTGTCTCGTGAATTATAGTTTTTGTTAATTTTCAGTTATTCGTTAATACGCACGATTGCTTTACGAGGCAAACGTCGACGCAGATACCAACGACGACGACGTTCTCGTCGTCATCGTCGTCGTCGTCGTCGTCGTCGTCGTCGTCGTCGTCGTCGTAGTTCTTAGGGGACTTGTCTCAGAACTAATGATAAACATCTACGTTTACATCCATCCACGTCTATATACGCTGATCTCTCTTGGGTCGGTACTTTGTCGTCCGACGTTAAAGCCGAGCGAGCTGGCACGTTAAACTAAGAGAAGAATGAATGTAAAATTGCGCGAATTAATGTCTCGACGAGGAGAAAATATATCGTCGGAGATTATATGTTCCCTTCAAATGCGAAACGATTATTCTCTTCTACGATAATCCGTAATATCCGTCGGAAAATCTCGATCACGATCGATTTTTGCGTAGATACTCTATATCGTAATATTATATATTAAATCTAACGAAAAAAGTTATTCGTTTTGTTAAGAAGAAAAGAAAAAGATATTAGATTATTATTTATTTAAAAAGTTATTACGAAGTTATTATCGAAAAATTATTATATATTGGAACTATGAAGAAAAAGTTATTCGTTTTATTGAGAAGAAAGAAAAGAGAAAGAGGATTGTTATTAAAAGATTATTATACGTTAGATCTAACGAGAAGAGTTATTCGTTTTATAGAGAAGAAAAGAAAAAGATATTAGATTATTATTTATTTAAAAAGTTATTACAAAGTTATTATTGAAAAATTATTATATATTGGGACTAAGAAGAAAGAGTTATTCGTTTTATTGAGAAGAATAAAAAAAAAGAGAGATTACTATTTATTTAAAAAGTTATTCAAAAGTTATTATCAAAAATTTATTATATATTGGAACTTACGAAAAAAAGTTATTCGTTTTATTGAGAAGAAAAGGAAAAAAAATTATTATTTATTTAAAAAGATCTATTGTTCATTAACCAAATAGAAGGACAGAATTTTCTGATAAAACTAATCCAATTTATTATTATAACAGACATTTAACATTGAAACTATCGAATCCGTCAAAATGATGAATTTTAGATTTCTTTCCTTTTTACTTCCCCTTGTGTAATTTATTTTTTACCATTACTAAAATCATACTTGCGATAGAGATGTATTTACCGAAATTCTCTTTATTTTAATATAATGATAAAAAATAAAAATGATTTTCTTTTTCTTTTTTCTTTTATGAAGCACACTCCTCAAAGATAGAAATATCTACAAACCTACAGTAAAAATGCATCAATATTTCTGACATTAAATACACCCACTCAATTCAATTCTACATATAATTATAACACCTTTATAATTAACCGATATCCAGAAACATGACGTAAAATATACAAACTATGACATCATAGAGAGAAACGGAAACAGATAGAAAGAGAGAGAGAGAGAGAGAGAGAAAGTATACATATATTCAATTGAATTCAATTTTAAACTAATGTAATAATAACATTAATATAATTAATCGAATTCAAACATGACGTAAGTACCTACCTACCTACATACATACATACATACATACATACATATATACACAACACACAACACACACAGAAACATACCACGTATATACCGTATCGTAAGTAAATACTACGCAAGTGAAACCTACGTAATAAAAGAGAAATAAACGAGAAATAAACGATAAGTAAAATAGGATAGGAATGATTAATTTGTAAAATCGTCTTTAAGCGTTATAGAAGGGTGTTAGATAGCGAACGAGGTGCCGATTTCATCGACGGAAAGAAGATTCGATCTTCTCATCGGAGGTGAGCGAGCGTGGCTCTAAACAGGCGAGTGGTTGGTCGATCGGTCGGTCGGTCGGTTGGTCGATCTGTCGGTCGATCTGTCGGTCGTTCGGTCGGTCGGTCGGTCGGTCGGTCGGTCGGTCGGTCTGTTGGTCGGTCTGTTGGTCGGTCCTTCGGTCTAATGGCGTTGCGGCTATTACCATGACGCGTACTGCCTTTAATAGGTGTCGAGGCTCGTTTCTGAGGCAAGCCTTCTATAATGTCCACGAGCACCTTCGGCCCTGCGCGTTAATTACTCGAATGATCGGTGGCCCTTCATCGATCGTTTCTAACGTCTCTGCGTACGTACATATATGTATGTGTGTATGTAGATATCTACGTACACATACGTATGATACTGTACTTACGTATCTACTTTGTATATAAGTAAGTAAGTAACCAAGTACTCGATCATTTTCAAAAGGTTCCCCTTTTCGAGTAATAAATCGTTAAGTCTTGCAATTGTAACTGAGTTTTATTCCATCTTATTATTTCACGCGGATAGATAGGTAGGTAGGTAGGTAGGTAGGTAGGTATATTGTTTTTCACTTCCGCTCGATAAAAGGCGAATCCTCCCTCTCCTACCGGTACGAGGTTTCCGAGTGTACACGTGGACGGCAAACTATAGTCTTTCTTCTTCCTATCTGACGGATGAATCAAGAAACCTTCGGTAGTCGAGCCACAGTGAATGTAATATTCCGTTTCTCATCTTCCGTTTCTCTCTCTCTCTTATTCTTTCAACGTTTCTTTTTCTCTTACTTTTTCTCTCTCTTTCTCTCTTTCTCTCTTTCTTGTACACGTATCGACCCGAAGAAATATTATTTAAGTGCTTCCTGGCATATAAATAGTCCGTACGCGATGATAATTAAAGTCTCCCTGGACGTCGTTATCGTAGCCGACGATCTATCTGCTCCGGTGGGGTAATATGTATATATATATATATATATATATATATATGTATGTATATATATATATATATATACATATATAATACACGTAAAGAGACATATGTATATGTATACACGTGTACACAAGGAGGACCCACCTTCAATGTTGTTCTACCTTTCAGCTACTATCTTCGAGCGTTCTCTTTCTTTCCTTCTTCCTTTTAAACACTGTGCAAAAACACTAGCGAATAGAAAAGGTTGTATGAGAAAAAGAGAGAGAGAGAGAGAGAGAGAAAGACAGAACGTGACTCGGTTTCCTCTGTGCATCTTAGATGCATAACTTCCTACGTATTCCTTGTACGAACGTTCATATTTAAATGTTAATAAACGATCCTATCGTTCTAATATTCCTTTTTTTTTTCCTTCAAACCGTTAAACGAGAAGATTAAATAACGCGAAAACATTTCTACTTGATACTTGATTTTATAAAAGTAAAGAAATGAAGAAGAAGAAGAAGAAGAAGAAGAAGAAGAAGAAGGAGAGGAGAAGGAGAAGAAGAAGAGGAAGAAGGAGATAGTTAGAAACGTGTCCTTAGAAACGAATGAAAGTAATCAACGAAGGAAGCTAATTAAGATGAGAGATAAATACTATGGAAACTCTCACAGCAACAACTACTACCACTACTATTTCTACTTTATTATTATTATTACTACTATTATTACTATTATTACTACTACTACTACTACTACTACTATACTACTACTACTATTACTACTACCTCCTACTAATAACACGCTTCCATTATAGAAATTATCAAACGGTAAAAAAATTTCGATACGCCGTCAAATCAATTCCACTGATTTTCAAAGAATTTCGAAAGAAAGTCGAATAATCGAGGGTTCCAGTCGATTCTGGTGATCCGACGATCCAATAGAAAGAGAAGCACATAGAACGAGGGTTACACCAAGCAAGCAAGCAAGCAAGCAAGCAAGCAAGCAAGCAAGCAAGCGAGCGAGTGAACGAGAGAGAGAGAGAGAGAGAGAGAGAGAGAGAGAGAGAGAAAGAGAGGGAGAGAATAACGAGAGGGAACGGACGGCAGGAGAGAAGGGTGCAGGAACGGGATCGCTGAATTTCTCGAATAATTAAGTTAGACCTCGGTGAGTCGAGGGTAGGGGTTGGGGGAGGGCGGGTGGTGGAGGGTGGGATAGAGAGGGGGCAGGGGTGGTCGCTTACCTACCAACACGCTCTTATATATTATGTACCGTGGCTGGTGTATGTACATAGAGACGCGTGCGCGCCCACGCAAACTCGAAAGCTCTACGCAGCTAGATATCACAGCATACACGCGTATATACATCTACATATATATATATATATATATATACATATATATATACGTACATATATAGTATGTACACACTAACGCAAAAGAGGCAACGTTGCAGTAGCAATCTCTCTCTCTCTCTTCAGTTACTACTACGTTTCGTCCACACCCTCTAACCCTTTCCACCCTTCACCCTCTCCTCCTCCCTTCATCCTCATTCTCTTCGTCCTCCTCTTCCTCCTCCTCATCCTCTCTTCCTACCCTTCTTCTCCTCATCGTCCTCCTCTTACGCACATCGGTGAAGCGCGCGCGGTACACTCGCCGGCATTGGATATATACTTAATGAAGCGTAAATAATTGAGTAATGTGCTCCAGGCCGTTCGATCGGCGTTCCTATTGGTCAGTATTAATCTATTCCGGCGCATTAGCGGCCGGTATCTCTGCGAACCGGCCTAGAATCATCTCTCTCTCTCTCTCTCTCCCTCTCTCTCTCTCTTACACACACACGTACACATATACAAACGTGATGAGCATATACACATTCTCATTCTCGTTTTCTCTCTCTCTCTCTCTCTCTCTCTCTCTGCAACCCTCTCATTCTGTCCCTCCATTGCTCTCCACTTCGTTACAATCCTGCTCTCCTCTCCCCCTCTCCTCCTCCTCCTCCTCCTCCTCCTCCTCCTCACCACCATCCTTCTCTCTGTTTCACTCGCTCGCACTACATCGTCTATTGGAGAATAGAAGGACCGGCCTTCAACTATCGCTTCGTGCCACCGTAACGTCGGATAGCAAGAGCGTAACGGCCAGTGTTACACGCCCACACGATGATTTCTCCGTTTCCTATCGCTGTCTCGACCTTTGACCCCGCATGTTACGCTCCAATGAATGTTCCTCTCTTTCTAACTATCTAACTATCTCTCTCTCTCTCTCTCTTTCTCTCTCTTTCTCTTTCACGCACACGCGCTTCTCTGTACTTGCGTCTCTTATCATCGGCAACCCGTATCGTTCGATGATTCTCCCTCTAGAGATGATGCGTTTGTTACGCGATTCGATCAATTCAAGCTTCTACTCTCTCTCTCTCTCTCTCTGTCTTTCTCTTTCTCGTTTACAGCGTTCTCTTACTGTACTACTCATCCAGAAAAATAGCTTACATCTCCTCTCCTCGAATTTACGTATCACCATTCTGAAGAACGCTCATTTCGAAATTTTACTTGATCATTAAATCATTAACCCCTGAAAACATGTGTTCGTCCTATGAAAACAAAAAGAAAAAAAACAAGATAGAAAGACGGAAAGAAAAAAGTAAAAAATGCCGACTCGTTCGACGTGAAGATAGAGACGACAACAGATTATTATTATACTTATCGATCTTTTTCTTCCTTTATATATTCGTACCTTTTCTTTCAAAGTTTGATCGATCTTCCGTTTATAGAATCTAATCTATACCTATATTTCGCTTGGCTTATCTTTATTCTTAAGCGAGAACCGTCTAGGTTCAGTCAAGGCAACTTATTTCCAGACGACAAGCTAAACACGCCGAGAGAATCGAAGACGAGCAGGAAGAATAGAGAAAGGAAGACGTCACGCGGCTTCAAATGAGACGACGAAGGGAAAAGAGATATCTACAGGAAGGAAGATAAAACAGAGAAAGAGACAGAGAGAGAGAGAGAAAGAGAGAAAGAGAGAGAAGCTTTTACTATCTTTGGAAAAGTCGTGCGATTCTAACGAGCCGGATCCACAGGTGTTTTCGCCGCGAATATATTCAGTTCCCCTCCTACAACCATCCTCTCCCTCTCTCTCTCTCTCTCTTTCTCTCTATCTATCTATCTCTATCTTGCTCACTCGTTCGTTCGTTCGTTTGTTCGTTCGTTCGTTCGTGCGTGCGTGCGTGCGTGCGTTCGTTCGTTCGTTCGTTCATTCGTTCGTTCGTTCGTTCGTTCATTCGTTCGTTCGTTCGTTCGTTCGTTCGTTCGTTCGTCGCATTCCTTCATTTCGACATACCGCGCGAGCAAATATGATCCGGACGATTTTGAGAGCGTAAAACTATTCTTACCATGTTACATTTTTTTTTTTTTGTATCAAATATTTCCCCAATTCTATCTATCGTTATATATGTATCGATGAAAAATCTCGTCCCGAATGACAAACGTTTTGTGCAAGTTTTATATTTTAAATGTTCGTCAATCAATTTTCGAATCGTGATGAAAGAAAAACTAAATAAAAAAAAAAGAAAAACAAAAAAAAAAAAGACAAAAGAAAAGAGAAACATGCGACGAAATTGTATATAAATTATATTGATCAATGATGTCTGACGCGTGTCTCCTCATCGATAAACTATTTGGCTAAAGCTATATGAGAATTGTCGGCATTCTTCGAATTATCATTGAGACGAAACAAAAACAAAAAAAAAAAAAGAAAAGAAAAGAAAAGAAAAGAAAAAGAAGACGAAAAAAGAGAAGAAGAAGAAAAAAGAGAAGAAAAGAAGAGGTATCAGACAAAATTATCGTCTAGAAAGAAAAATATTTATTTAACGAAAAACGATAAGGAAGAAAGAAGCTGGTAGAGTATAAATAAACGCGAAACATTTATGTTTACAATGTATGTATTTTATCGGTGATAAGATAATCGGAGTCGAATGCTGAATTCGATTTGTTCGATCGAGCGTTCACTTACGAAAACAAAACTGACCTAAGTCAAGATAAACTCCTCGTAAATCCAACGACATCTCTCTTTCTCTCTCTCTCTCTCTCTCTCTCTCTACTTACGATTTTTTGCTCGTACTCTGATCTCGAGACGGGCACTAACACCAGCATCAGTACCAGAGTACCAGTAGTAGTAGCAGCAGCAGTGGGAGAGACAGAGACAGAAGATAGAGACGAGATAGAGAAAGAAAGAGAGATAGAAAGAGACTATCCCCACTCAGCATCTCTCACTCCGGCGTCGAGACACGCTCACTCGCTTTTCCAAGAATTTATGTGGGTCAGCGCTCGACTGCGTCGACTGTTAGATGTCAATGCATCCAACAAGGATAGATAGATGAACTTGGACGACTCGTCTTTGACGGCAAGCAAATGTAAAAGTGAAAAGTTCTTTCATTTTTACGAAACGATTTTTGTTTTTTGTTTGTTTGTTTGTTTGTTTGTTTTTTTTTTTAACGCAGGTATAAGCATTTTATCTCTTGGGTATAGTAATATACAATCGTTAGGTACGATTTGATGATAATTTTGAAAGATCGATGTCGTTCTTTGTTTTTTTTTTATATGTTTGAAAAAAGAAAAGAATAAGGAAAAGGAATAGAAAACAAAGAAGAGATATTCCATTTTAATTTTCCATAAACTAAATCCTTTTTTTTTTTTTTTTTTCTTTTTTCTTCTGTATTTATAACAAATAAATAATATATTGTGAAAAGCATAGTATAATTTGAACTAGTATAACCGTATCATATTGACAGTATAATATATTTAGCAAATATTGATCATCGGATATGAATGGACAATAAACTTTATGGCAGAAAAAGGGACAAAAAAGAAAAAGAAATTAAATAAAAAATTACGGACACACGTACGACTGTGTGATAGCGAAAATATATAAATATAAATAAATATATATATATATATATGTATGTATGTATGTATGTATGTGTATATATATGGTTCGATTATTAATTATATGAAAATAAATGAAAAATAAATGTAAAAGTCGGGAAATAAAATGGAGAGGAGATTAATTTTAATCCCATGAAAATAGACTTAACGTTTATCATTTATCATCGATGTCGTATGAAATTCTACGGAATCGATTGGATTATCGAAAATGAATTAATGCGACGTGATATAGTTCGCAAGCTTGAAAAATAATATTTCGGACAATGCTGCTCGTCGTACTATTTTACTTTAGATTAACAGCTTAGAAATCTCGTTGCCCGAGGCTAATAGAGTCGTCCCGAGAGTCTTGCTAATGGAAGCAATATCGTCGAATCAATTTAGCTTTCGGACGAAGGGATCGCGGAAACGACGACGACGACGACGACGACGACGACGACAACGATGACGACGACGACGACGACGAAGACTTTTCTCCATCGATGTAGATGATTTCAACGTGGATATTAATTTCCAGTTATTATAGGTATCTATTTAAAACAATTCTCTCACCTAACACAAAAGCTACGATCTTTATACTATAAAATGGCCAATTATAATTTTCTCGATAATATTCGATAAGATTGAAACCGTACAGTGGAATGGTCCTTTGTTTATTTAATAATTAAAAAAAAATAAAAAAGAAAAAAAAGAAAACGTGCAATAAAAATATCAGATTAATTTAGAAAAGTATTCGACGATTAAAATCGACAGATTTGTCTTTTACGAGGGTTAAGTTCTTAGTGATGAATTTATTATGTAAAATGAAAGTATATATATATATATATATTAAATAATAAATAATAAAAAATGATTAAAAAATAAGAATGGAAAACAGCGAGTACGAATGAATGATAGAATTTAAGGAAAGGAAAAAGGAAACGCGTTTGAAAAAATAACAAACCCAAAGCATTTAACAAAGAATATAAAATAATTACATAGAAAGAAAAAAAAAAGAAAAAAGAAAAGAAACAAACAAATACAGAAAATCTAATGTGATGTTAACCAAACAATGTTAAAAATGAGCGCAATAATATCGAATGATTCAGTCATATAGCAAAATGTTTTCAACGTTAGAAATAAGGTATTTATAGAACGTTTCTATAAAGAAAAATAGACAAAATGACGTGAAGAACTATAAACGATAGACAAGATAGATAAAGAGAAAAGATATCGAGAAATGAGAATTAAAGAGAAAAAGAGAGAGAAAGAGATAGAGATAGACAGCATGCAACATACATATACAGCTACTTGGAAACAGAAAGAGAGAGAAAGAGAGACAGATAGAGAGAAAGAGAGAGAGAGAAGAGCGAAAAGCTGCTCGCATCGGCCGATACGCGATCGAGTGCTGCAGGCTGCACGGCTGCAGAAGAGGAAGTCGAGTTATTTCGGATATTAAACACGAAATTGCGCGTAGAATAGTCCGGAAAAGCTGCCGGCACCGCAATCCGCGCGCGTCCTCTTCGTACTTGTGTTTCACCGAATACTCGTGTATTCGTCGAACTTATGCGGAATTCCCGGTACTATGTATCATTCGCTCTCTCTCTCTCTCTCTCTCTCTCTCTCTTTCTCTCTCTCTCTCTCTTTACCTCCCCCACTGTCTTTCTCTTTTTCTGTCTCTTTTTTTTTCTGTCTCTTTTTTTTTCTCTCTCTTTCTCTATCACTTTCTGTCTGTAATCTAAAACGAAATAATGTTCCCAACATCATCGTTCCTTCCTTTCTTTCTTTCTTTCTTTTTTCTTTTCTTCTTTTTTTTTTTATTCTCAAATCTTCCTAAGTCATGAATCTTATTCTTAGTTCTTGGAACTTGATGTCAATGAAAAATTTCATTGTATTTTCTTTCTTTTTTTTTTAACTACTTCGAAAAGGAAGAGAGAGTTTTCTTGAAAAGATCCGACAATCGACGATCGTAATGAAAAATTTGATTGTATTTCTTTGTATTTTGCTTTTGCAAATACAAGTATTTCAATAAACGAAGGAAGAGGAAAGAGAGAAAAGAAGAGTTTTCTCGAAAAGACACGAAACTCGCGACGAAAAATTTGATTGTAACATTTTTTATTTGTGAAGTACTTAAAAGAAAAAAAAAAAAAAGAAAGAGAGAGAAAGAAAAAAGGGGTAATGACAAAGAAATGATAATAAATGATGATAAGATAAAAGGAAAAAGAAAAAGAGAAAAAAAGAGCTTTCTTCGACATAAAAACGGATACTTTCATCGTCACAAAAAATAAATATAAAAAAAAAGAAAAGAGAGAGAGAGAAAGAAAAAGAAATAGGAACTAACGTTGTTATCAAAAATATGTAGGACCAATAGAAATATGATCAAAATAGTAAGATGTTCAAAACATCTCTCTCTCTCTCCGTTTTTATCAGATTTTTACTTATTTGCTCGTCACCTTTTTCTCTCTCTCTCTTTCTCTCTTTTCCTCTCTTTCTTTTTTTCTCTTTTAAATGTCGGAAAGCCGACTCCTCTCGAAGGAAAGTTAGCGAGTCGGCAGTATAGGTAGGTAACACGGAATAGGTAGCGTCGAAGCGTGCAGGGAGACGGAGATGGTCCTAAGGCACTTTCTTTGAAGCCTGCTGAGCCACTTGGTAAAGGGTGGCGCGGCCCGTCGACTTTGGGGCAGGTCGTACATCAAAGAGCGAAATACTTCAAGTCGAGATTCCCGGCCACGTTCTCTCTTTCTCTTTCTTTCTTTCCATATATTATCCTCCTCCCTCTCTTTTCTCTCTTTTTCTCTCTCTTTTTCTCTCTCTTTTTCCTTCCTCTTCTCTCTCTCTCTGTCTCTCTCTCTCTCTCTTCTTCCTCCGTTTCAGTACCGACGATTCACCCCTTCTCTCTCTCTTTCTCACTCTTTCTTTTTCTCACTCAGTCACTCTTTCGTCCCTCAGGCCGACGACATCGTCGTCATCTCACTTTTCTCTTTTCTTCATCCTCTCTGCCGACGTCGACGTCGTCGTCATCGTCGTCGTCTCCTTCGTCGTCGTCGTCGTCGTCACCGATGACCTCCGCTCTATTGTCTACTCTCCGACAGAAATTAGTCCCATTTTTTTACTGGAGCCGGAAAAAGTCACTCATACTCGTACATGTGTAGAATCGGAACGCTTTCTAAAGACTTTGCTCGATTCGAAACGATTCTTCCTAAAGAAGAAAGAAATAGAGAAAGAGAGAGAGAGAGAGGGGAGAGGGAGAGAGAAAAGGATAATCGACGTTACATCGTCCTTGAATATTTTTAATAACTTTTCTCTCTCTCTCTCTCTCTCTCTCTCTCTCTCTTTTATTTAGTTTTATATTTATTTTTTTTTTCAGATACATTCGATATTCCCCGTTATTTCGATTTCTCTTTTCTGCACTTCACGTTAAGTTTCCAATCAGACTCCCTGTTAGTGTCGCTCATATCGCCACATGGAATATAAGCGAAGTGATACGATCTACTCGATTTATTTGTAACGCTATTTCAATGTGTATGAGAGAGAGAGAGAGAGAGAGAGAGAGAGAGAGAGAGAGAGATAAAGAGTCGATCACGGCTGACGTTATATATCGATCGTAATGCCACGGGAAAATATTTTTTTTTCACTCGCAGAATCGGATATCGCCGCGAATCGCTTCTACCTCCCTCCCGCCCCTTGGTCGTTTCTGTTTTTCCTATCCGTTAGAACGGGTTCATTAATTTGTAATTGTGCGCGCGCGCTCCCCAGTTTTTACGCCCGGCCAAAAGTCCGACGATCGAGAAATAATCGTCACGGCGGCGGGTCGCGATCGTATTGGGATCGATTCGTTTTGCCGTTTCGACGAAAGAGGTGGAACAGTAGAAGGAGGACGAGGAGGACGAGGAGAGGACGAGGAGAGAACGTGGAGGACGAAGAGGAGGAGAAGAGTTTCGATTCGTGAAAAAGAGCGAGTGAGAGAGAGAGAGAGAGAGAGAGAGAGAGAGAGAGAGAAAGAGAATAGATAGAACGAGAAAGAGAGATACAAATAGAGAGAGAGAGAGAGAGAAAGAGAGAAAGAGAGAGAGAGGAGGGGAACGAGCTTGCTTTTTCGCGGCTTAAAATTAATATGCATGGAGCCGACAGTGAAACGTTTATCTTGCCAGCTTGATTTCGTTTTGATACTCAGACAAATTGCGCCCCGTGCGCGTGCCTCCACGCTCCACGTTCTGTTTTACGTTGTACGTGGAATATTTCCTGACGGTTTGTGCCTGAAAAACTCGACTTTTAAGGTTACCCCTCGTCTCCCACTCACCTCTCAATCCTATTCCTTCTTTCTTTCTTTCTTTCTTTCTTTCTTTCTTTCTTTCTTTCATTTTTTTTTCTTCTTTTCTTTCTTTTTTGTTTCTTGCTTGCGCGCACTCGCAGCACTCTTCTACTAATCCTTTTACCAGGCCACTACTCCCACCCCTACATTCTCACCCCCTCCCTGTCTCTTTTCGACTAATTCATATTTTACGAGACAAGAAAGAGAATCATACCCGGGTGGAACGAAGTTCCTCTCTCTCTCTCTCTCTCTCTCTCTCTCTCTCTTTTTCTCTTTCTCTTCGTCGCGTCGTTTCTATACGCGTTCGTATTTAGTGTTTTACAAATTTCAGGAAGGTATGACGATAAAGGAATAATAGCAGCGACGATCGAAATTTTAAAAAAATGGTTATACGCCGCGATAGAAACGAAGAAACAAAACGAAGTTCTAATAATCCGTCGGTTCCCTATATTTTTTGTTTGTTTGTTTGTTTTGTTTTGTTTCGTTTCGTTTCGTTTTGTTTTCTTTTTTTTTTCCTTCCTTTTTTTTCTTTCTTTCTCTCTTTTTTTTTTTTTTTTAGGGAAAACGTTCGATCATTAACGGATTAACACGAAACGCGAAAATTTGTAGTAGAGAGAGAGATAGAGAGAGAAAGGTAACGAATAGGTGCCGACGGCAAGGTAGTAGTAGTAGTAGTAGTAGTAGTGTAGTAGTAGTAGTAGTAGTAGTAGTGGTGATGGTATTGGTGGCGATTCGGTGATGGTAGAGGTGTCGAGGGTGGCATATATAGGCTGGTGGGGTGGGTTAGGGGAGGGGACTCTGGTACCGAAGGATAAACGGAAAAAAATTTTTTGTAGCGAATTTTCACCGCGAGACAATATTCGACATCTGGGTTCAACGGTACGGCGATTAAAAATTAATAACGAATATCAACAGCGGCGAGGCCAGCGGCGCTTCATTACTCGAAATTAAAAATCGTCGTTCGAATGGCGAATAAAAACCGCGCGCCGCGGTCGCTTCGGTTCTGTAATTACAAATATCCACATGGCGTCTGTGGAAAAATCGGTAAACAGACTCGTGATCGATGGCCGACTCACTCACTCACTCACTCACTCACTCACTCACTCACTCACTCACTCACTCACTCACTCTCTCTCTCTCTCTCTTTCTTTCTCACTCTTTCGCTCTCGCTCTCCTTTGCTTCCTTTTTTTCCATCGTGCCACGCGAATTACCATTGAAAACGTCGGACGCGCGCGAAATTGACGAACCGTATGGGATTTCGAGGCTCGATATGATTTCGGAGATATAAAAATAGAAAGCGGAGGATATATAAAAGGAAAAAAAGAGGAGAAGAGAAACGAGAAAAAAAAGCTAGTACTTATCCTTTTCTCTATTTGTTCGTACGGGCGAACGCGTATCGGTGCTCGTTTTCTATTCGAACGATAAGAAGAATCGATGTTATCGAATTTCAAATATATATATATATCACAGTAAATGTATATATGTTACACATGTCGTCTTTTATAAAGGACCAAATTACTCATCGGCATTTTACAAAAAGGGTGACAAGTGTTCTATGTAAGATTAAAAGGAAAACGTCGATGCAAACAAACACATGTCTAATATTTTATTCTTCCTCACGTTTTTCTGTTCTTCGATGAGAATCGACGAAGATGTCGATGGTGATGATACCGACATAGTAGTAGTGATAATACCAACACGATGATTTTGTCAGTGTTGGTATTGGTGATAGTGTGGCAATGGTGATGGCGATGGCGATGGCGATGGCGATGGCGATGGTGATGGTGATGGTGAAGGTGATGGTAATGGTGTTGGTACGTCGTGCTGACCCGTGAATTGTCATTTCTGCATTTAGAGACACCAACACTCGTTCGGCTCGTCGTTATTCGTGTTACGTCGGTGCGAGTGTACCAATACCACGGTGCGATATTAAAACGACGGGTGGCGCGAAAATAATTACATTTCATAATTGGCTAAAATATCAGAAATGAAAATTAGTTTATCGAGCGTCGCGTTAATAATTTCGCTTAATCGAAGCGACCGACGCCAGGGCGGATGGTATTCGCGGCGCCTGCACCGGCTCAGGTGTACCAGAATAAATCACCCGCGAATCTGACGAGTCCATCCTCCTATCGTCCGCCACCGTATATATATTAGAGAGAAAGAGATGAAATAGAAGAGGAAAGAGTCTTTATCGGCCCCATCCGAATTGTTAACTTTTATTTCCTTTTTATTTCACATTCACATCGAGAAAAGAAAATTCGATCGGCGAACTTGATGAATTTCAAAGTCTGTTTCATCATCATCTCTCTCTCTCTCTCTTTCTTTGTTTATTTTTGTTTCTTTTTCTCGTTCCTCTTCTTCCTCGTTTTCTTAATTTTCTTCTTTGATACGACTCGCCAGGACGACAACAACGACGACGACGACGACGACGTATACGAAAAGACGAAATTAGAAACATGTGCTACAAGATTTGGCTACTTCACATTTCCAATGCAGATCAGGAATAATTAAAAGGTTCGCGAGTCACTTCGCGACATTTGTATCATGTACTTGCTTGTCTCGAGTTCTTTAATTATTTATCCATGATTCTCTAAGATTTGCCATTTGTAGAGAATAATTTAAATGGCAGTTATATAATATCGAGGATTATATATACGAGACGAGTATAAAAGATCCTTCTGACATTTGTAAATATCTATTTCTCAATTTAATGTGTTCACCTGTATTAATAATAAAATATGAAAATTTGATCTTAATCCTCGGTATACGATAATAAAATCACATCGGATTTGTTCTTCCATTATCTTGGATAAAGGTCAAGCGAAAATTCGTAACAACCGACCGTTGTTTTCATCATCGAACATTTGAAATGGTCAAAACGTAGCTCGAACTGAACATACAGACCCGATAAATTTCTCTTGGGAAATTTTAATTAAATATAAATTATATAGCTGCTTAATTAATAATTTACGAATTGCACATTCTTACGTTCATAGACACGACCGTATTAATCGAAATCTCATTAAACGTGTGGACTACGTTATAATAATATCGTTACGCTACTAGAATTTATTTTTATACGTCTTTATTCGTATAATATAATAAAATTTCTACTCTACCTCATTAATATCCAACGATTCGGAATGTATTGCAAAATTCTTACGAATAAGCGATATTAATATAATAGTTATAAACCTCGATTTAATGAAAACGAGGAAGAAGAAAAAGAGAGAATAAGAATAAGAAAGAATAATAAGAGAGGACAGAACGATAGGGGAAGATGGAATAAAAGAAAAAAAAAAAAAGAAAAACTGAATAAAAAAAGAAAGACGAAGAAAAAAGAAACGAAGGAAAAGAAAACTGTTGAAAAAGTGAAACGAATTATTTCAGTCCTGATTATAAAAGCTGTCGTTCTAAAAAAAAAAAAGGAAGTTATTCGAGCATATATATAATCGTAATCTTGCATCGTTCTCGCACGATTCACACGTGTCATGGAGTAGATAGGTAGAAAGAGAGAAAGAGAGAAAGAGAAAGAGAGAGAGAGAGAAAGAGAGAGAGAGAGAGCTTCCGCTTTTAATCGCGATTATCAATTTTGGCGCAGAAAATAGCAGCCGTTTAATTGGCGGATGACACGCTTACCGATGCGGTAATTTAATGTCAGCGCGTTTACCCGATCCCGGGATCGCTGATCCTACAGTCGATTCGCAGGATGATCAAAGTTTCACGCGTGGCCGCCGTTTAGCCGGACCGGATCGTCGTGGTTTAATGAGTTTGTTTAGTAATAATTACCGGCCTACCGTCGCACCAAATGAAATCACACCTTTCGCGTCGGTGATTGAACTTTTACTCGATTCTCGATATGCATTCGGAAAGGATAGGATATTTCTGTACGTTTATCTCTTCACACAATCTTCTTCCAATTTTCATCGTTCTCTTTCTTTAGCGATATACGATAAAATACAGTAAAGTGATACAATACGGTTCTTTGAATATTCCTCTGCGATAAGTATTCTTTCCGATTATAATATCTTATTATCAATGGAGGATGAAGAAAAATTTGAAAAAAAAAGTATGAAAGAAAGAAAGAAAGAAAGAAAGAAAAAAAAGTTTCTTGAAAAAAAAGAAAAAAAAACAAGCGAATTAGCTCGAAACGAAATTTCAGTAAAACTTTCTCTCACCCTTCCTCCCTACCTTCTCTCTCTCTCTCTCTCTCTCTCTCTCTCTCTCTCTCTCTCTCCCAGTTTCTCCCTTGTACGTAACGAGGGCGGAGGTGGGGGAATATTATTTCGATCACGCGTATAATCCATCGGAATTTCTATCGCGGAATTGGCAAATAAATCGAGTCGAGGAAATCGAGCAGAAGCAATATTCCGTCGCGCTTGTTCGCTCGCGTGAACTCTTTCTCTCTCTCTCTCTCTCTCTCTCTCTCTCTCTCTCTCGCATACACGCTTAATTATTAATGGCGAGGGATTCTTAATTAAAATGCGAAGAAATGGCGCGTGCACGTCGGGGTGCGGATTTCCGGCGAAAGTGTTTTTTAACGAGACTCTCTCGCGAAAATCATTGGTTATTCGATCGGGCGAGTAAGACCGTAACGAGCGGTTTGATTAAGCCTAAACGCCGCCGATTCTCGATTCTCACCACCTCTTTTTTACTACTACTACACTACTACTACTGATATTGCTACCATCAACACAACTACACTGCAACCACAATCACACCACCGTCAATACAGGCACAATATCTCACCCTTTCTTTCTCTATCCCACACTTTCTTATTTTTGCTTCCCTCTATTTCAAGCTCCTCTAACGTTTTTCTTTTTTCTTTCTTTTTTTCTTTCTTTCTTTCTTTCCTTCTTTCTTTCTTTCTTTCTTTCTTTCTTTCTTTCTTTCTCTCTCTCTCTCTCTTTCTCTCTTTTCCTTTTGCTTCTTTTTTCTTTTTTTTTCTCGCTTTGCTTTCCTCGCGCGCCAATTAAACGTGCATCGAAAGTCATTAGGGTAAAAAACCGTACTCCGTAGCACATCACGTTACGAAGAATTCGACGATGTTGACGACGACGACGACGACGTTGAGTGAACACGGAACGACGAAGTGGGACGTACCTGCTACGAAACTCGGTACACCTCGAAAATCGAACTTTATACTCCGTAATTGGAGAGAGAGAGAGAGAGAGAGAGAGAGAGAGAGACAAGGCCTGTATTCTATTCTCTGGACTTGGCCTTTTCTTCATCAGACTTCTTTACATATTCATGATCGTTAAATTAACAATTAGCATGTATATTTAAGATTTTATCAAAGATATTTGCGACAGTCGTTTATCATTGAAGATGTTCGAAAAGATTATATAGGTTAAACGAATAATCGAATAAAACTGATCGAATCGCGTTTCATTTATATATGTATGGAAACGATTTTCTCCGGGATATATAGTTTGTTTAAATTTTACGAAATAAATTTTAGATAACGTTACTCGTTGATCACTTCATTGTTCAACATTTTTTGATATTATATATATATATATATATATATATATGTATATGTATATTTATATTTCTATATACGTATTTTATATCTTTTATTCTATTTAAATCAGTTTATATTTCATTTTATATTAAACGATCAACTATGCTTCAAATATGCTTTTTGTTTTTCAAATTGTTTAAATAAATTGAGATGGTATTACTGTGTAAAACAACTAACGCTATTAAATATCAAAATGATCGATTTTCTTAATTAAAAAGTAAATACCGAATCTATTTCCAGATATCAAAAACGAAGAAATTTATAAATAGCGAACCCGATAAATTTACCTATCGATCAGAAATCCTTATATAAACAAAAATTAAAAATAAATTTCTACGAACATTTTTGTTACGTAAAATCTAAAAGTTCTCATCTCATTAAAGAAAATTTAACTATTGATTAGAATTTTCATATAAACGGAGATTATAAATGAATTTCTAAAAATATTTTCCTATACATGCACATACAAACACAAACCCACTTGTTCACATAATTTCAAAGCTATTAATCTAAGTTTAAAAAAAAATTTACCTATTGATTATAATTTTCACATAAAGAAGGATCATAAATAAATTTTTAAAAATGTTTACCTATACATCTACACACACGTACGTGCAAAATTTCGAAGTTAATAACATGTTAAAAAAAAATCTATCTATTGATTAGAATATTCGTATAAATAAATATTATAAATAAATTTCTATATTATCACCATCGTAAAATTAAAAATCTCATAATCCGTTAAATTAGAATTTATCTATCGATTAAAGAAACATCTTCTAAACTATGTGCCAATAAGTTAATAAATATTTCATGAAAAATTATAAAAATCAAAGTTATTATTTTACTATCTTCCATGTAGTAGAGAACTTCTTTCATATGATTAAAATTTGATAGAATAAACGTTCGCTTCGTTATCTTAACTCTTACAATCTACATTCTTAATTTATTTCTTATTAATATCTACCCTATAAAATACTAAAAGAACCTATCTCTATTGATAGAAAAAGTTTGACGAACGTCCGATTAGAAGAAGAAGAAAAAAGAAAAGAGGAACAAAAAAGAAAGTGTTACAAACAAATTTCTTCCCTCGCATACGCATACTCGAGCATACGAGTCCGAGAGAAATCTCTTAGCTTAACTAAAGCCCGCGTTTAAAGAAAAGCTTTACAAGACGAAGAGGAAGGATGAAAAGAAAAAGAAAAAGAAAAAGAAAAAGAAAAAGAAAGACAAAAGAAGTAAAAGAGTTAGTAATAGAAAAATATAGTATATAATAGTCAAAAAGGAGAACCAGAAAAACAAAACAAAAAATACAAAAAGAAAAAAAACAGAAAGAAAGAGAAAGAGAAAGAAAGAGAGAGAGAGAGAGAGAGAGAGAGGAAAAAAAAGATAGATAGTACAGATGAAATGGTAGATGGCAGGTAATACTTCGAGGCCGACGTAATTCGTTCGAGTTGCGCGTGCGACTCTCCGCCGTGCGCGCAAATAACGGTCAGTATTTTGCAGTAATATTTCACTGGAGCAGTTGGTATTAATTCGTAATATGTTACCGGCAAACTATACGAAAGCTCTTCGCGTCCCTCGATCCTCTACACACCTCTTCCTCCTCCTCCTCTTGCTCTTCCTCTACTCTTGTTACCGTAGGAATGAGAGAGATGGTGGGTGGTGGAGAGAACGTTTGGGGACAGGAGAGGGGTTGGAGGAAGGGGTGACGAGGAGAAAGAGGAGGACGATGGCTGCTTGCTCTCGCGCATCGCGTCCCGCGAACCACCCTAATATATGGTCCGGTATTATTGCAATGCAATGGACAGAATACTGTCAAAATTTATCGGCAGCCGTTTTTCATGCGCCGCGTCAAATGAGCCGAGCGATTAAAGCGCGCGAATTAGCCTCGAAATTTTCGTTTACTCCCCCGTCCTGGTCACCATCACCTCTCTTCCATCCCCTCATCATCCCCATCATCTCTATACCCCCATCATACCACTACCCATCCTCGTCTCTATCTCCATCTCCATCTCCATCTCCCTCTCCCTCCCTCCTTTCCTTCTTCACTCCCTTCTTCTCTCTCACCCTTCTACTCTTCCTACTTCTCCACCCTTGAATAAATTTTCTCCTCGTTCGTTCGTCAACTCTGACGATAAATGTTCGTCCGGCATTTTTTTCTTCCTTCTTATATTTTTTCATTATCACATTTGTTAACGTACGCCTGACTCTGCTCGGAGAGAGCTTTCATTATTATAAGTATAATGCAATGATTAATTGTTGGATTATTAAATAAGATTAGAATCTTGTCGATAACTGATGATAGTATTGAGGATGTATTGACGATAGGGATAAATACTTTGTATTTTCGTTAGGTGAAATGTTAAAAAAGAACAAGGGACACACAAATACGAATGTCATCGATGATTGATTAATTTTTTTCAAAATAATAAGTATTTTCCAAGTCTTGTATTTTCTTTTAAGAAGATCAGAAAGAGAGAAGATCGTGTGAAGAGTATTGGAAGCTGAGGATAACGCTAAGGTTCGATTTATCTCTTCATCCCTTCGGTTCCTTTCCTATCGTCTTTCTCTCTCTCTCTCTCTCTCTCTCTCTTTCTCTCCCTCTCACCCCCGTCGCAAGTCAGCCGAGCCGAAGGCTTGATTCGTTCTTTCGCCGAGGAGAAGCTTCTTCTTGCCGCTGCAATCTCAAGCTAAATTGCCAATCAACGGGGTATTATTTTCCTGTTAGTCTCTCTAGACGGTGAAGAAAACTATGAGAAAGGACGCGCCTCGAGAACGCACGGCTCCGATCGTCGCGTATCCTTTCGTCCTTTGTATCTTCTCTCTCTCTCTCTCTCTCTCTCTCTCGCTACTTACCCTCTACTACCCTAACTTGTACCGTAGTGTTCAATCGACCCTCGAAAATGCGCTCTCGTCGAGTAGGTGCCGGTACTAGTCGCGATAGCAAACGACGACGTCCCTTTCATCGTTAATTATCGAAAAGAAGCGAAGAACCAAGTGAGAGAGAAATAGAGATACATACATACACACACACACACACACACATATATATATATACAGAAAAATGACGATAAGAGAGAGAAAGAGAGAGAGTGAAATGATCTCTCTCGCTCGTCTTTTTATTTGTCCTTTTACTTTAGATGTGCCAGCTGACACAGGGATAAAACTTCACTTTCTAGTGGCTTCTACAGAACTCAGTGTTCCGTGATTCTAGAGAGAGAGAGAGAGAAAGAGAGAGAAAAGAGAGAGAGAGATAGAATTTTCTCGACGAACCACACATTATATACTAATTATCATCAGTAGTCGTCCAAGTCTGTTCATGTAAATGCTTCAATGCATCGATGTAAACATCCGTCGGCGTTCGCTTTAGAAATCATGAAAATGAGAAATAAATAGTTATAGGTAATAACTTTGTCTTTGTTCTTTCTTTTTTTGTTTTGTTTTGTATTATACCATTCAAAAATGTTTATAAATGAGAAATAAATAGTTATAAGTAATAACTTTTTCTTTTTCTGTTCTTTTTTTTTTCGTACTACACCATTTCGAAATATTTTCAAATATACCTGATTATTATCTAATTTTATTTATGGAGATCTCTTTTCTTTCTTTCTCTTTTCTCTCTCTTTCTCTCTTGTGTAAAAAGGAAATGCTAGCTTCGCAATGACACACAACAAGCTAACAGTGTAATCAAAGATCACTCGCGTTCCTTCTTTTCTTCCCTTTTTACCTATCCCTTTTTCTTCTTTTCTCTTCTCTCCTCTTCTCTTCTTTTTTCCTCTTCTCTTTTCTTCTCTCTTTCAGCAGGCAAAGCCGAAACGGGTTAAGAGAGTCAAGAGTCAAGGGTTCTGCGCTTAAAGGCCCGCTAAAGAGGATGTCGCGCTTCGACGTTAAGCATGGCCCTCTTCCGTTCGATCATTTGCATTACGAATTAAAGAAGGGGAGGAATGATCTACGATGAATTTAGAACGTATATGTTATTACGATTTTTCGAGATTTATTTAGTTAGATTACGGTAATATCGTCACTTTTATTCCAACGAATTTTATTGAACGAAAAAAGGAAAAAAAGAAACCAAATTTTTTCGATCACAAAATCTCGATCGTCCTTAAACGTTATAAGACACGGATTTTTCGAAAGAATGAAATTATTTAGGAATAAAAATAAGGGTCGAACGAATCGTAGCGATATAAAAAATTGCATTCGAATTTAATGTATCCACTCGATGGGAAATTTTCATGAAAATTATATCGCTTTATAACTGATATAAAAAGAAATAATGAATAAGTAGAATTTTCGGAAGATGTAAATTTACAAAATTATCTTAGGAAAATCTTCATGATTTTCGATCGAATCGATCGAATCCAATCGATTGTTATAACAAAATCAATTATAATAGAAATTAAATAGATTAGAGAGAAAGAAAGATAGAGATAGAGATAGAGATAGAGATAGAGATAGAGATAGAACAAGAGAAAAAGAAATATATATATAGAGAGAGAGAGAGTTGTTTCAGTTTCACGAAATCGAATAGACGGTCTCACACTATTTCGGAAGGAGAATTCGAAGAGGATACGGGAAGGAGGTTGAAGAGGGTGAAAATAGGAGGAAAGAGGAGGAAGAGGGAAGAGAGAAGAGGAAAGAGGAGGAGGAGGAGGAGGAGGAGGAGGACACGCGAGAAGGACGATGCCCTGAATTATAGGCAATATTAAGATCTCGAGATTGCGCGAAATGGTATGCAAAGCGATTCCAGTGTCGAGCGGTTCGCGCGAGCACGCACGGTGAAAAGAGAAGGAATACCGACGAAGAGAGAGAAAGAGAGAAAGAGAGAGAGAGAGAGAGAAGCAAAGGTAGGTACCGCGTATCGTCGGCCGGTTGCCCGACTGTATGTACGTCCGGTTTTTAACGTATGCCAACCCTCGAAGCTCCTATAAATCGTCGACGACGTCTCCGACGAGTGGCCGCAAGCCACTGGAAGAGAGAATTACGTCGTCGTTCGGCTTACTACGAAATCGTGCACGTCTTTCCATACAACGTGGACCTACCTAGCTAGCTAGCTAGCTAGCTAGTTACATAGGCCTTAACCATTTGCTGGCTAACTCGAGTTACTTCGCTCTGATATATATATATATATATATATATATATATATATATGTATATATGTATATATTATATGTATATGTATGTATGTATGTATGTATGTATGTATGTATGTATGTATATGTGTATGCCTACTCTAATTCCAAAGGAAGACTTTGAATTTCTCTGTTTGTATGAATGTATGTAGGTATGCAGGTATGTAGGTATGCGTATTTTGTATGCAGCATTTATGTATTCATGTAAGTATGTATGTTTGTTATTTGTTAACAACTGTTAATAATATTTATGAACGGGATTTTTATTTCTCCTTTCTTCCTTTTTCTTTTTTTTTCTTTCTTCGTGCTCTTGTAAAATGTATTAAGAAAAGGAATGAAATTAGATGGAATTGAATGATTGCAGTATAATTTGTATTGCATAGTGTTGTTGTAAAATACTAAAAAAAAAAAGTTTGTTCATTTGGAAAAAATTGTTCCTTGTTAATAACTTGATCGGATTCTCTTTTCTTCTTTTATTTCCTTTCTTGTCCATTACAAGATATATTTGAAAAAAGGAATGAAGTTACATACAATTTAATAATTGTATGAAGTATTATATGATTTATATTAAATAATATTGCAACAAAATTATGAAAGGATTATGGTACTTGTAATACATTAATATAGCAAAATTATGGGAAGATTATTATGATATATAATTAAGCATAACTTATAACTACTTTAATAAATGTTAATTTTGAAATATGAATTAATAATTAATATTTCCTGCGTATACGAAGTTACACTATCGAAGTTATAGTACAAGTGCAACTTCAAAATTATATACATACGTACATAAATATATACATAAATACATACAAACATACATACATATATATATATATATATATATATACACACACAAAACAATAGAGGCTTAACGTAATTCTCGTTTACAGAGATTTGTATCATGATTATCTCTAAATCCGAAAGATATTCAATATCTTCCAATACAAAAGATACTTATTTTAAACTCGAAATTTCATCCCTGATATATCATCCTATATACGATACTTTATGACACCAATACACCACACACACCTTCAATATAAATACAAATAAGTTGTTCGTCACGTATAGTCGTTACTAATAGTCTATCTTTCTCTTTCTCTCTCTTCTTCGATCACTCCTCTCCTCTCCTCCTCTCTTTTCCTTTCCACTCATCTCCTCTCATTTCGTTTCGTCTCGTTTCGTTTCGTTTCGTCTCGTCTCGTCTCGTTTCGTCTCGTCTCGTCTCCTCGCACGCGTGCCTCCTTTCCGTTACGCGATGTTTCGAAAACGGGCGAGAAGTCACGGGACAAAACACGGCTACGGTCTCATTGTTTCGCCGTTTTCAATGGCGCGTACACAATGTGTACGTCGATGTGCCGGGATGGGTGCATGGAAGTTGCATATCCATCGGACGCACGCATTGCTTCTCTCTCTCTCTCTTGTATTCTCTCGCACTCTCTCGCACTCGTTCTCTTCTCTTCTATGGCCTCGTATCGCAACCTATGCTCGCTCGTTCGGCTCGTTTTCGTATCGCCTATTCTCGAAGGTCCCCCTGCTTCCCTCCTATCCCCTCTTTCACTCCCTTTCTCTCTCTCTCTCTCTCTTTCTATCTACCCTTTTCTCGATCGTGTCTCTTCATCTATCTACCCTCTCTTTCTTTCTCTCTCTCTCTCTTTTTCTACCCTTCTCTATGCTTCCTCTTACCTTCATCGAACCAACGCGTTACTAGCAAAACGAAAGAGGAACATATATATATATATATATACATATATATATGTATATATATATATATATATTGATGGCCTGTATACCAGAGTACAGAGACTTTACGAATAGATACATCGGTTCCATTACAACTTGTTAATGAGACGGATCTCTTATTGACGAAAGTACATACTTTCTCTTTCTTTTTCTTTTTCTCTATCTCTATCTTTATCCCTCTCTTTTCTTTCTTTCTTTTTTTTGTTTTTTTTTGTTTTTTTTTTGTCAAAAGCTTTCTACAGGCGCCATTGTGAAGAGACGGCCCGTATCGGTTTATTGTCTTCTCAAGATAATAATATCTCCGTAATAACCACGAGCACGAGATACAAGAATCTGTTGTATCATCCGTTTCCGGAATACTCCGGAAGTATCACGTCGTCTCTCCGATCTTTTCTTTTTCTTTTTCCTTTTCCTTTCCTCTTTTCTCTTTCCCCTTTTCGTTTTCTTTTAGTTCTTCTTTTCTTTTCCTTTTTTTTTTTTTAAATTCTCTTTCACCAACCAAGCGCGAGAGAGCTTTCGCGATTATTAGCGACTACTAACTCTAGTCGGCTGAACTGGCTCTGTTCCTTGCTGACTCGCTCTTGTCCTTTTTCCTCCATCATGCGGAGTTAATTCTCGGTGACGTTCATCGCGTGGAAAAATCTACCGAGCCATTTTCCTCAGGCATAATGCGATTCGTGTTCTCCTTTCATTAATGTAATACGATAATGCGTGCAAGCAATTGACGTCATACGTTACAGGCTGTTTTAAACATTTTTTTTTCTTTTCTCTCTTTCTCTCTCTCTCTCTCTCTATCTATTCCTCTTTTTTTTGTGATATTTTTTTCTTTTTTTTTTTATCAACGAGATATCTTTTCCAATTTTTCGAATTTATTGCATTACCTTTTTGTAGTAATTAATGTCGTTGTTAACAGTGTGTACGTGTGTGTGTGTGTGTATGTGTGTGTGTATGAATCGTACCGATCGAATCTAAAGAAGTTATAAAAACGTATGCGATAAATTTAATCACTTACTTAAACGAACAATTTGTTTTCGATATATCGTAAATAAATTATGTACTTATTAAAATAAAAACAATATCCTTATATAAATGATCGAATGGAAAAGAGAACGTAAGAAAATTATTCTTTGTGTTTCGTTTTATCGAAATATTTCATCCACTTAAATGCATATACGTATATACGGATAAATACATAGTAGAATAGTACAATGTTATTTATTAAACAATATTTTATGCTTTATTTTTAAAAGGTCATTTGTGAATAGAAAGAAAAAAAAAAGAAAAAAGAACTAGAAAAAAAAAATAAAACGAAAAAGAAGGAAAGAAATAAACGAATAGAACTTTGCGAAGTAACCTAATAGAAGGATTACCAACCCTTCCCGAATATACGATATGATCGACCGTGGCGTACCAAAAAAAGATCAAAAAAAAAAAAACAAAAAAACAAAAAAACAAAAAAGGAAAAAAAATGAAAAGCCAGGAAACAAGAACGAACGACGATCACTTTTATATCGACAAATTTTATATCGACACTCGCGACTATTACT
>NC_066597.1:4675000-4680000 GCF_905475345.1 Vespula vulgaris | reverse complement strand
GAATAATCGAAGGGGTTTAAATCGTCGTCGTTATTCTTGTCGTTGCGATAGAATCGAACTTACTATCGACTACTTTATTTCATCCCTTATTTTTTGATTCGCCGGAAGTGGAGTCAAAAAGACCAAAATAAGAAATAGGAAAAATGTATATCTTAGAAATTATTTCCAACAAAAATAACTCTAATGTATTAATTATCTTAAGCAAAATGTTCGATAGATAACATACATATAGACACAGACATACACACACACACAATATATATTTATATATAAATATATATCGATGATCAAATGATGAAGCGTGAAAAGTAAAAAAGAAATTACAAGAAAGACGAACTTTTGAAAATGGAGTCACTTTCGAGCGTGGAACGAGTCGAATACTTGAGAGGATCGAATCCAGTGATGGGCTAACGTCGGATTAACCTGCGTGGCTCGTTATCCGGCTACATCGTAAACGTGTATTCATGTATACATACTCACACATGTATATACATACATACTTTACACACATACATACATCATATATATATATATATATATATATATATATATATATATATATAAGAGAGAAGAGCCGCGTGAGGAGATTACTCCGTGGTGCATGACGCAGTGTATGACGCTGCTACCGCGAGTAAGCAAGAGAGAGATAGAGAGAAAGAGAAAGAGAGAAAGAGAGAGAGAGAGAGAGAGAGAGAGAGAGAAACTCACGGATGGGCTAAAACGCCAAACTATTTTACCACGACAACGTGCTAACGATTATCCCTCTCGGCACACCTACGCTCGCACCTACCTGCTATCCACGTTATCCGTCTCTACTGTCCGCTCAACGTCTCCTCTCTCTCTCTCTCTTTCTCTCGCTATCTCTATCTCTATCTCTCTCTATCTCTTTTTCTCTCTCTCTATCTCTCTCTCACTCCTAGTACGTGTGACCTCTGCCACTATCCAGCTATAAACACATGGTGTGGCTCGCGTATGCCAGTTCACTCTCCCTCTCTCTCATTTTCCCTCTTTCGGTCGGTCTTTCTCTCCCTCGTGTTCGACGCGTCTAGCCACCTCGATGTATCCCTCTCTCTCTCTCTCTCTCTCTCTCTCACACACTCGCTAGGCTCTATCTCTTTCCATGTACGCCCCCGACACCCGATACCCGACACCCGATACCTAATTATGTTAAACGCTTCCGGATTTTGCGGGCAGATTATGCGGCTTCGCAGCCCTCGTTCGGCCCCTCTACTATTTCTCTCTCTCTCTCTCTCTCTCTAACACACACATACACAAATACAGGTACACACATACTCTTTCTCTTCGTCTCATTCTCTCTCTCTTTTTATATATATATATATATGTATGTATGTATGTATCTATCTCTCTTTTCAACTCTCACCATCACGTGCCGCCACGAAAAAGGATTTGCTAGAGCGGATCCATCACACTCTCTCTATCTCTGTCTCTCTCTAAACTCTTCGAACCGCTATTATCACTGATCGATTATCCGATTTCGTCATTTCAAAGGCCGATTTTCTCGGATTGGACTGCTGTTTTCACTCTCGAATTCACACCTGTAAAAGGTACGGTAGGGATTTGCTTTTCGAGATAGAAAAAGAACAAGTAAAACGAGAATGATTCGAATCGAGCGTTCCAATTTCCGTGATAATCGTCTGCCAATTTTGGCGCGTGCCAACTCCCACTTATTCACTCTCTCTCTCTCTCTCTCTCTCTTCTTCTTCTTCTTCTCTATGAAATACTCCCTATAAAACTCGTTATTTCTTTCTCTCTCGCGCGAACTATCGAACATTGCACGGACTTGCGATTTTCCCGCCGATTACGTCTTTCTCTCTTTCTCTCTCCTTCTCTCTCTCTCTCTCTCATTCACCCCTATCAAACCCTTTATCTCGATTTTATTCACGCAGCAAGCAAGCAAGCAGCAACACCGTAGTAGTAGGTGCGGTCGCCGCCAAGCGCGCGTTTGCGTACGGCCAGCTGGTGCAAAAACCGCGGCCGTGATGATTGCGGTCTTTCGTGGGGGGGAGAGGGGTGACGGGGGTAGAAAGGAGGGAGGCAGGGTGAAAAAGCAGTACGCACGTACGCTTCCGCATACGCGGAAACGCCAGACCGGACACCTTCGCTCTCGTTTTGTTCTACTTTATATACTGTTATCCTACTTTCTCTATCCTTCATTCCTTCTCTCTATCTCCCTCTCTCTCTCTCTCTCTCTCATACTCATTCTATTTTATTCACCATTTCTCTTTCCACCTTTTTTTTTCACCTTTCCTTTTTTTCTTTCTCTCCCTTTTTTTTCATTCCCTTCCTTTTTCTTTTTCTTCTTTCCGTTTCTTCTTGTTCTTTTCTTATTCTTCTTCTTTTTCTTCTTTCCACATCTCCGTCAACTCTCATGCCACCGCAACCCCGTAGGATTTTGTAGTATTGTTTCGTGAATAGTAAAGGAGAATGGGAGCGAGAAATTTTCTTTGCAATTTTTTCTCACACCGAGAGTAACGAGTTCTTTCGAGTCGCGCGAGCACGTGTTTTAAAAGAAAAAGAAGAAGAAGAAGAAGAAGAAGAAGAAGATAAAGAAAACAAGAAAAAAAGACACGAACGCTAATTATTATTCCCACGGATTGTCTCCGTGTTACGCGGCAAAGCAATCTCGATAATAGCTATGTCCTCTTCTTTTTTTTCCTCTCGTTCCTTCCTTCTTTCATTCTTTCGTCGTTTCTTTTTTAGATAAAAGTATCATCGATTTACGTGTGATCATCCATACATGATATTATAATCACAATATAAATCCTATTTTCTTTCTCTCGATCGTTATCAAAGACTCTTCGCTTTCACGATCTCATGGAATGTTTTAATATCCATGATATTGTATTAAAAATTAAAAAAAAAAAAAAAAGCCCAAACGATTACGATCGAAATTAGAACGAATTCAATATTACTTGGAATGATCGATTTGAGGAGGGTAATGATGCGACCAAGAAAAAAAAGAAAAGAAAAAAAAGAAAAGGTACTCTTTTCTTAATAAACTCTCGAAAGTGTCGGAACGATAAAGCGCGTGGGGATTACGTGTGAAAGTACGAGGTGTTATTTTTCACGAAAATCGCGTCGAACATTCGTCGTACTCGTCGTTTCTTTCTTTCTCTTTCTCTCTCGGTCTCCCACCTCTCTCTCTCTCTCTCTCTCTCTCTCTCTCTCTCTCTCTTTTACTCGCTTTATCGCGGCAGGACGCGTCGCGGCGCCGACGCTGCCCGGCCGTTTAATAATTTTTTTCCCACTCGCTAGCCTGGTACTTAAAATCGTAACACAAGGTTGTAAAAGCGCGTCTGGAGTGGCCCGTAGTCGTGGAGTGTCCGGGAATAATTAATGTTTGTTTTACAGCTCGCCCTTTCACGAGCTTTTCGCGAGCTTTCGGCTCGCATTCCTCTCTTTTACCTTCGTAAGGTAAAATGCGCGACTCGCATTACGAATATTCGAACGTATTCCCTCGAAGATGCGTTATCTCGAAAGTGAATTCCCCACCTATCAGATGAGAATCAGAGCGAAATGATATTATTATCTTTCGAACGATGGTTCTTAAAAGGATCTAACGATAAAAAAAAAAAAAGAAGAAGAAGAAGAAGGGAAAGTTTTTTATCCGGTTTATGAGGTACTCGTAAAAAAGGAAATAAATAGATTTTCTTTTTATGATGGACAGACGTCTGATAACATTTTAAAATTAATGGAATTTAATTTTCTATTAATATATTAATGACTTCTTTTCGTTTTGATCGAAGGTAAAAACTTATAGAACGGCGTAAGTGGTAGAAAACTTTACGGTATACATAATAATAATCCATTTAAAAAAAGATTTTTGCATGGTTATCTCTATTTTACTATTTTATAACAAGGTAACGTTACACCGATAAGACATTATTACGTAGCCTTAACGATTTATTACAAATGAATTATTTATCACTTTTTATCGCGAAAGAAATATATTAACAACTACTTTTTCTTTTACGTTCTCCCTGGAAGCTAAAAACTTATTCACTGGAAAGAAAACTTTTCGATGGGTATACCCGATAAGAATTATCCATGAAAAGCGATTCCACGCAAAGTGATATATTTAACGGAATTTTTAAAATCCATTAACATTATTATTTCGTCATATTAATAAACGTTTAAGCGCAATATATTTCAAACGAATTATCCATTATTATATTTAATCGTTAAAGATATCGTGTCGCCGTCAGTGATGGTTCGACGATTACAGTCCGAAATCGTCCTTGAAAAGTGTCCGACCGATGGACAAGCGGAACACGAGTGATCTCAACGATTTAACGTCGGATAATTTCTCTTTCCGTCGAGCGAACGAGAAAGACAGAGACAGAGACAGAAACAGAGACAGAGACAGAGACAGAGATAGAGAGACAGAGAGAGAGAGAGAGATACAAAGAGATAAAGAGAGAAAGAGAGTGTAAGAGAGATAGACGGGCAGAGAATGTGCGCGCACGCCCGGACTCCGTGCGTGCGGACCGGAATCCTTCTTCGGGTTCGTTTTAATTGTCGGCGACCGTTCAACGAGGCGTAAACGTTCGCGCAACACGTGTACCGTCGCGTTAATTGTCCGATAAAAATCACAACACGCCAGCCGTGGGTAATATGCCACGGCGCGCAAGCAAGCAAGCAACTTTACACTGGCTTGAAGAGAGAGAGAAAGAGTGAAAAAAAGAGATAGACAGAAAGAGAGAGACAGAGAGAGGGAGGGAGAAGGAGAGAGAGAGAGAGAGAGAGAGAGAGAGAGAGAGAGAGAGAGAGAGAGGGAGGGAGGTTGCGTGGACGTAAAAATTAAAAATGCCACACGCCATGACGATCGCTCGTTAATCGCTGATTAATTTATTAATTATGTGCCGACACACGCCATAACACCCGACGACAAATTAAGATGGAAAACCTGAAGGATAAGCAACGAAATATTATGACGAAGAAGGGAAAGGTTAAAGATCGAACGATACCCTCTCCCTTTC